>NC_092730.1:14905603-15040990 GCF_047496885.1 Scyliorhinus torazame | reverse complement strand
GAGTAAGCCGTTTGGGAGGGATCTTTGATTATGCTGCCCGCTTTCCCCAGGCAGCGGGAGGTGTAGACGGAGTCAATGGATGGGAGGTGGGTTCGTGTGATGGACTGGGCGGTGTTCACGACTCTCTGAAGTTTCCTGCGGTCCTGGGCCGAGCAGTTGCCATACCAGGCTGTGATGCAGCCCGATAGAATGCTTTCTATGGTGCATCTGTAAAAGTTGGTAAGAGTTAATGTGGAAATGCCGAATTTCCTTAGTTTCCTGAGGAAGTATAGGCGCTGTTGGGCTTTCTTGGTCGTAGCCTTGTCGCGGGTGGACCAGGACAGATTGTTGGTGATGTGCACACCCAGGACGTTTAAGCTGTCGACCATCTCCACCTCGGCCCCGTTAATGCAGACGGGCGTGGAGGACACTCTGCCCCCTGAAGTCAATGACCAGCTCCTGACATTGAGGGAGAGATTGTTATCGTTGCACCGTGCCACGAGGTTCTCTATCTCCCTCCACAGATTTTTGGAGATGTGCACCCCAAGGAATTTGAAGCTGTCAACCATCTCCACCTCGGCCCCGTTGATGCTGACAGGGGTGTGTACAGTACTTTGCTTCCTGAAGTCAATGACCAGCTCTTTAGTTTTGCTGGCATTGAGGGAGAAATTGTTGTCGCTGCACCACTCCACTAGGTTCTCAATCTCCCTCCTATACTCTGACTCATCGTTGTTCGAGATCCGACCCATTACGGTCGTGTTGTCATTAGGCATGGCTGCAGAGATGGTAGATGCACTTGTAGTCTTTCCATGATTCCGGAAGGGTCCCAGTGATCACCAACCAGAATGCAACACCTCCCTCCAAGAAAGGAAGGCGGGAGAAAGCGGAAATGATAGGCCGGTCGAACCTCTGTCCCATGAAAATGCTGGAATCCATTATTAAGGAGGTTAACACCGAGACATTTGAGGAATTGTACAAAAACCGGGGTAGAGTCAACATGGTTCTGTGAAAGCGAGACTGACCAACCCAAATGGAGGGGAAGCTGTGGATGTACTGTGTCGGGATTTCCTGAGGGTGTTTGACAAGATGCTGCATCAAGGGCAGGAGAGTAAGTTCTGAAGAGGACACTGGAGCCTCTAAAAGGGACGTAGGCAGGTTGAGTGAGTGGGCAAGAAAGTGGCAGATGGAGTTTAATGTGGCGAAATATTTTTTTTTATAAACAATTTTATTGAGGTATTTTGGCATATAAAACAATGACATTGTATAGTACTGTACAAAAGAAAAGCAAATAACACATAGTACAAACCACAACTCTATTCGCGCAAGGACCTGCCTAAACCATCCCCTACTCTACACTACCCCCCGGCTAACGATTAATTCTCCGCGAAGAAGTCAATGAATGGCTGCCACCTCCGGGCGAACCCCGATAGTGAGCCTCTCAAGGCGAACTCAACTTTCTCTCGACCGAGAAAGCTCGCCCTGTCCGATAGCCATACTTCGGTCTTCAGGGGCCTTGAGGGAAGCAAAGGCCAAGACGCCGGCCTCCTCCTGACTCGCGGGTCCTCCGACACCCCAACGATTGCCACCTCCGGGCTCATTACCACCCCAGTTTTCAAAATCCGGGACATGATGTCCGCGAATCCCTGCCAGTAACCCCCCCCCCCCCGAGTCTAGGGCACGACCAGAACATGTGCACATGATTAACCGGCCCACAGGCGCATCTGGCACACTTGTCCTCCAGCCCGAAGAATTTACTCATCCGGGACACCGTCATATGGGCACGACCTTCAACTGGATCAGGCTGAGCCTGGCGCATGTTGCGGTTGTGTTTACTCTGCTCAGGGCTTCTGCCCAAATACCGTCCTCCAGCTCCCCACTGAGCTCCTCCTCCCACTTAAGCTTCAGATCCTCAGTCTGCGTATCCTCAGCTCCCATTAGTTCTTTGTAAATATCTGAGACTCTACCCTCACCTATCTCTCCCCTCGATGCTAGCCTGTCCTGCCTCCTCTTTGGTGGGAAGGACAGCACTAGCCTGCGCACAAATCCCGCACCTGTAAGTATCTAAAGACATTCCCTCCCACCAGCCAAACTTCTCCAACGCCCTCATGCTCGGGAAGCTCCCTTCCAGGAACAGATCACCCACCCACGCAATCTCCGCCACAGTCGATACCCCCCCGTCCATGTTCCCCAGGGCAAATCGGTGGTTGCCGCAGATTGGGGTCCACACCGATGCTCCAGCCTCCCCTACATGCCTCCTCCACTGGCCCAGATCCGAAGAGCCGCCACCACTATCGGGCTGGTGGAGTACCGCGCCGGCGGAAGTGGCAGAGGTGCCGTGACCAGGGCTGCTAAACTAGTGCCCCCTGCACGAAGCAGCCTCCATCCGCTCCTAAACCGACCCACACCCACCATCCATTTCCTTATCGTCGCTACGTTGGCCGCCCAGTAATAGTTGCTGAAGTTCGGCAACGCCAGCCCCCCTTCTCCTCTGTTCCTTTCACGCGCCCCCCCCCCCCCCCCCCCCCCCCCCGACCACGCCAAAGAAGGCGTATGGCGTGTTGGCTTTCATTAACAGGGGGGTTGAGTTTAAGAGCCGCGAGGTTTTGCTGCAGCTTTACGAAACCCTGGTTAGACCACACTTGGAATATTGTGCCCAGTTCTGGTCGCCTCATTATAGGAAGGACGTGGATGCTTTGGAGAGGGTACAGAGGAGATTTACCAGGATGCTGCCTGGACTGGAGGACATGTCTTATGAAGAAAGGTTGAGGAGCTGGGGCTTTTCTCACTGGAGCGAAGAAGGCAGAGAGGTGACTTGATAGAGGTGTACAAGGTGATGAGAGGCATGGATAGAGTGGGACAGCCAGAGACTTTTCCCCGGGGCGGCAATGGCTGTCACGAGGGGACATAATTTTAAGGTGATTGGAGGAAGGTATGGGGGAGATGTCAGAGGTTCTTTACACAGAGAGTGGTGGGTGTGTGGAATGCACTGCCAGCAGAGGCGGTGGAGTCAGAGTCATTCGAGACATTTAAGCGACTCTTGGACAGGCACACGGACAGCAGTAAACTGAAGGGGTGTAGGTTAGGTTATCTTAGATTAGGATAAATGAGGGCAGCACGGTGGCGCAGTGGTTAGCACTGCTGCCTCACGGCGCCGAGGTCCCAGGTTCGATCCCGGCCCTGGATCACTGTCCGTGTGGAGTTTGCACATTCTCCCGTGTCTGCGTGGGTTTCGCCCCCTCAACCCAAAAGATGTGCAGGGTTAGGTGGATTGGCCAACGCTAAATTGCCCCTTAATTGGAAAAAATAAATTGGGTACTCTAAATTTATTAAAAACACAAAAAAAGATTTGGATAAATGGGCGGCATATCGCGGGCCGAAGGGCCTGTACTGGTCTATGTAAAAGTCAGCAGGGGGAGGGGTGCGTGCACGGTGAGGTATGTGCGTGCCCCCCCTGTCTTATCACTGCCCATGTATTAGTAACAACCCCCCCCCCAACACACCTAAAACAGGTTGGGTGGGCCAGGTCACAATGGGCACAGTGGCCGCCCCTGCTGGTCACCCCTGTGCGATGCTGACACCATAAAGGCCGACTCCACCCCCCCCCCCCCCCACCCCTCTGTGACTGGGGCCTTAGTCCCTCCTCGCCGGCCCACACACATCACTTGAACCCCAGCAACCAGTGGAGAGTACGGCCTTTGCTCCAATCAAGCTCCAAAGCCACGATGGATCATTCAGCCTGCTGGAGAGCGGGGATGGACCTCCGAACAACCGCCATCAGTGACTTCAACATGGAAAAAGGTGAGAAGGAAAGACACCGACCGAACGCCAGAGGTTGACGGGGTGGATAGAGTGATTGAGAGAGGAGGACAGGCGGTGAGATGGAGGGAGGTTTAGAACATAGAACATAGAACAATACAGCGCAGTACAGGCCCTTCGGCCCACGATGTTGCACCGAAACAAAAGCCATCTAACCTACACTATGCCATTATCATCCATATGTTTATCCAATAAACTTTTAAATGCCCTCAATGTTGGCGAGTTCACCACTGTAGCAGTTAGGCATTCCACGGCCTCACTACTCTTTGCGTAAAGAACCTACCTCTGACCTCTGTCCTATATCTATTACCCCTCAGTTTAAAGTTATGTCCCCTTGTGCCAGCCATATCCATCCGTGGGAGAAGGCTCTCACTGTCCACCCTATCCAACCCCCTGATCATTTTGTATGCCTCTATTAAGTCTCCTCTTAACCTTCTTCTCTCCAACGAAAACAACCTCAAGTCCATCAGCCTTTCCTCATAAGATTTTCCCTCCATACCAGGCAACATCCTGGTAAATCTCCTCTGCACCCGCTCTAAAGCCTCCACGTCCTTCCTATAATGCGGTGACCAGAACTGTACGCAGTACTCCAAAGTGGTTTGTCGAACCACTGGATCGTGTTGGTCGGCACAAATTGATTTATCGTTTTGACTCTTCCCCTGTATTAACACTACACCCTGTATGCTTCATCCGATGCCAGTGCTTATGTAGTTACATTGTATATGTTGTGTTGCCCTATTATGTATTTTCTTTTATTCCCTTTTCTTCCCATGTACTTAATGATCTGTTGAGCTGCTCGCAGAAAAATACTTTTCACTGTACCTCGGTACACGTGACAATAAACAAATCCAATCCAATCTCTATCTCTCACTCCTCCCTGTCCCTCCCTCCATCCGCCTCGCCCTCAGTTCCTGCCACCCCCTCTATCCATTCCCCGTGATGCTGGGGTCGCTCATTCTCCTCAATGGTCGCAACCAGGCGGACTTGGTCCAGGACTAGGGATGGAGGAAGACTCACGCACAGCCTCCACTGCTCTCTGGGGGAGAAAGTTCCACTGCCTCACGACCCTCGGGCAGAAAAGATTCCTCCTCATCTCCGTCTTAAATGGGTGGCCCCCACATTTGAAACTTTGCCCCCCTTAGTTTCAGACACCCGAGAGTGACTGCAGGGGGTCGTCGCGGTGGTACAGGGGGATCTGGGTGCCCTGGTTCCATGAATCGCAACAAGAAAGTTGGTACCCAGATGCAGCAAGTGATCAGGAAGACAAATGGAATCTTGTCATGTACTGCAAAGGGAATGGAATATGGAAGATGGAGGTGTACAGGGCCTTGGTGAGTTACACATCGGGAATAGTGTGCACAGTTTTGGTCTCCCTATTTGGAAAAAAATATATAATTGCGTTAAGCAATTTAGAGAAAGTTGACTCGACCCATTCCTGATGGGGGAGGGGCTTACCTTACGGGCTTAGGGAGACAGGTTGGCTGATGGTGGCACAGTAGTTAGCACTGCTGCCTCACAGCGCCAGGGACCCGGGTTTGATTTTGGTCTCGGGTGACTGTGCGGAGTCTGCACGTTCTCCCTCCCCCCCCCCCCCGTGTCTGCGTGGGATTCCTCCGGGCGCTCTGGTTTCCTCCCGCAGTCCAAAGACGTGCCGGTTAGTGTGGATTATCGAAACATCTAAGATCCTGAGGGGGGGGGGGGCCTTGACAGGGTGGATGCTGAGCGGATGTTTCCACCCCCCTCCTGGGAGAAACTGGAACCAGAGTACACGGTTAAGAATAAGAGGTCCACCGTTTGACGGAGATGAGGAGGAATTTTGTCTCTTGGAGGGAGATCAGTCTGTGGAATCCTCTCTCTGCAAATAGTGGAGCTGGCTCGAGGGGCCAAGTGGCCTTTAACCTCTGCCCCTAATTCCCGTCTTGGGTAAATATAATACGAACAGAACTTAATGGTTGTGGTGACATGCCTGTGCACGGTTTTGTATATAGTTACCTATCAATGTATATAGTTTTTGATACGACCTCCAACCAGAAGGTGGCGATACAGAACCTCCGTGTGCCTCAAGATATCCGGCAGTTGGTAGTAAGTCATACTAGAGGACAGTCGCACTGGAACTAGCTCCAGGAGAATTCACTGAATTCAATAATTTGTTACCGTTTGTATCATAGTTCGTTAATTATCTTTCCTCGTGTTCATCTTGTTAATAAATGATCTAGTCAAAGATCCAAATCTCTGTGTTGATCATTACCACGGCCATATAACAATAGTCACATTCTCTTACTGGCAAAGTCAATATTTTCCCGCTTCTTATTGAGTATAAGAATTGGCAAGTCATGTTGCAGCTGTATAGAACCTTAGTTAGGCCACACTTGGAGTATCGTGTTCAATTCTGGTCGCCACACTACCAGAAGGATGTGGAGGCTTTAGAGAGGGTGCAGAAGAGATTTACCAGAATGTTGCCTGGTATGGAGGGCATAAGCTATGAGGAGCGATTGAATAACTCGGTTTGTTTTCACTGGAACGAAGGAGGTTGAGGGGCGACCTGATAGAGGTATACAAAATTATGAGGGGCATAGACAGAGTGGATAGTCAGAGGCTTTTCCCCAGGGTAGAGGGGTCAATTACTAGGGGGCATAGGTTTAAGGTGAGAGGGGCAAGGTTTAGAGTAGATGTACGAGGCAAGTTTTTACGCAGAGGGTAGTGGGTACCTGGAACTCACTACCGGAGGAGGTAGTGGAAGCAGGGACGATAGGGGCATTTAAGGGGCATCTTGACAAATATATGAATAGGATGGGAATAGAAGGATACTGACCCAGGAAGTGTAGAAGATTGTAGTTTAGTCGGGCAGTATGGTCGGCACGGGCTTGGAGGGTCGAAGGGCCTGTTCCTGTGCTGTACATTTCTTTGTTCTTTGTTCTTTGTTTGTTCTGTGGCAGAAAGATACAACACACTCGTTAAGACAGAATAGCAAGCTTTATTTTCGGAAACAACTGCCTGCAGTAATGGCTGAAACGTGAAGTCAGAGAGCAGTCAACAAAACTGCTGAGTCTTTCACAAGTTCCGCGCTCTCGCGGAGAGTTAGCTCAATATTTATACATTATCATTATCAAGATTGTGTGACTTCAAGTTATGCAGAGTTGGCCTACGGCCATACTAGCCTGAAAATGGTTCGGGCAGCATTCTTTACCTGGGCCTGGGGAGCTGGACTGAGTAGTTTCAGTCTATCTGGTATTGTCTCCAACCTTTTGACCAGCCTTCCCATTGACCCGTTTTCCCATCATGCCATGACTTAATTCGTACCATATCACGTTACTGCCTCTTTTCCCCCTGCCCACACTCCTTTCTATTTTTCACTCCCTCTCTCTTCAACTCGCTTTTAGTCTCGTGTTGCCTTCTCTCCCCCCCCACCCCCACCCCCCCCCCCCCCCTCTCTTTAACTCTCTTTACTTCAGTCTCTCTCACACGTTCTATCTCTCCCATTCTCCCACTCTTTTTCTCCCTCTAATTCTCTCACTCTCTTTTTTTTTCTATCCATTGCTCGCCCTTCAACCTTCGGCGTGGCAGACGCAGTATAGCGTGGATAAATGTGAGGTTATCCGCTTCGTACGCAAAAACAGGACGGCAGATTGTTATTTGAATGGGTGTAAATGGAGAGAGGCGGATACTCAGCGAGATCTTGGTGTCCTCGTGCATCAGTCGCTGAAAGTAAGCGGCAGGTACATCCGGCAGTAAGAAGGTAAATGTTGGCCTTCACAGCGAGAGGATTGGAGTATCGGAATAGAGATGTTTTACTGCGATTGTATAGGGCCTTGGTGAGGCCACACCTGGATTATTGTGGGCAGTTCTGGTGTCCTTATCTGAGGAAGATGTTCTTGCGATGGAGGGAGTGCTCGAAGGTTGATCCCTGGGATGGCGGGGACTGTCATATGAGGAGAGACTAAGTCGGTTCGGATTATATTCATTGGAGTTTAGACGAGTGAGAGGGGATCTCATAAAATTCTAACAGATTGGACAGGGTAGATTCAGAAAGAATGTTCCCGATGGTGGGGGAGTCCAGAACTAGGGGTCAGAGTTTGAGGGTCAGGGTAAACCCTTTAGGACTGAGGTGAGGAGAAATTCCTTCACCCAGAGAGAGCGGTGAATCTGTGGAATTCGCTCCCACAGAAAGTCGTTGAGGCCAAAACGTTGTCATTTCAAGAAGGAATGAGATTTGGCTCTTGGGGGCTAAAGGGATCGAGGGATATGGGGGGTGGTGGGATCAGGTTATTGAACTCGATGATCAGCCATGATCGTAATGAATGGGGGAGCGGGCTCGATGGGCCGAATGGCCTCCTCCTGCTTCTATTGTCTACAGATGTTTAGCAATCTCCGTGTCTCGCTCTTCGATAGGTGATTGATTGAATGAGAAAACACTCAAATAACAATGAAGTTAAGAGGACTGTGGCGACTAGGGGCTTTTCACAGTAGATTCGTTGAAGCCTACTTGTGAAAATAAGCGATTTTCATTTTTCATATATTATTTGTCTATTGATGGTGTTTCTCCATCTTTCCAACACACATTTGAAAATGAAAATCGCTTATTGTCACAAGTAGGCTTCAACGAATCTACTGTGAAAAGCCCCTAGTCGCCACATTCCGGCACCTGTTCGGGGGAGGCTGGTGCGGGAATTGAACCGTGCTGCTGGCCTGCCTTGGTCTGCTTTCAAAGCCAGCGATTTAGCCCTGTGCTAAATAGCCCATTTACTTCTGTGTGGTGGTGATAAGAGGTTGGGTCTCTTACTGCCTCTTCCACTCTCCGTTTGTCATCCTCACTGACTCACTCTTTTCTCCCGCTTTGAATCTATCGGTCTCTCTCACCTGCTATGTCCCTCTGATCGTCTCTGTCTCTCTCTATCTGTCGCTCACTATCTGCCTCTCTCTCGTCTCTGTCTCTGTGCAGAAGAGATTTACCAGGATGTTGCCCGGTATGGCGGGCATTAGCTATGAGGAGCGGTTGAATAAACTCGGTTTGTTCTCACTGGAACGACGGAGGTTGAGGGGCGACCTGATAGAGGTCTACCAAATTATGAGGGGCATAAACAGAGTCGATAGTCAGAGGCTTTTCCCCAGGGTAGAGGGGTCAATTACTAGGGGGCATAGGTTTAAGGTGCGAGGGGCAAGGTTTAGAGGAGATGCATGAGGCAAGTTTTTTACGCAGAGGGTAGTGGGTGCCTGGAACTCGCTACCGGAGGAAGTGGTGGAAACCGGGACGATAGTGACATTTAAGGGGCATCTTGACAAATACATGAATAGGATGGGAATAGAGGGATACGGACCCCGGAAGTGTAGAAGATTGTAGTTTAGTCGGGCAGCATGGTCGGCACGGGCTTGGAGGGCCGAAGGGCCCGTTCCTGTGCTCTACTTTTCTTTGTTCTTTGTTGTCTCTGCCTCTCTTGTCTCTGTCTCTCTCTCTCATCTGTCTCTCTCACTATCCACTAGTCCAAAGATGTGCAGGTTAGGTGGAATGGCCGTGATAAATTGCCCTTAGTGTCCAAAATTGCCCTTAGTGTTGGGTGGAGTTACTGGGTTATGGGGATAGGGTAGAGGTGTTGACCTTGGGTAGGGTGCTCTTTCCAAGAGCCGGTGCGGACTCGATGGGCCGAATGGCCTCCTTCTGCACTGTAAATTCTATGATGTTCACAGTAACGTCATTGAAGCCTACTTGTGACAATAAGCGATTATTATTCATTTGAGGTCAACTGGGCACTTTTAAGGTCTACTTAAGTTCTGTACTCCCAAATGACCCTGAAGTGTTTGAGGGCAGCACGGTAGCACAGTGGTTACCACAATTGCTTCACAGCTCCAGGGTCCCAGGTTCGATTCCCGGCTTGGGTCACTGTCTGTGCGGAGTCTGCACATCCTCCCCGTGTCTGCGTGGGTTTCCTCCGGGTGCTCCGGTTTCCTCCCGCAGTCCAAAGATGTGCAGGTTAGGTGGATTGGCCGTGATAAATTGCCCTTTGTGTCCAAAATTGCCTTAGTGTTGGGTGGGGTTACTGGGTTATGGGTTATGGGGATAGGGTGGATGTGTTGACCTTGGGTAGGGTGCTCTTTCCAAGAGCCGGTGCAGACTCAACGGGCCGAATGGCCTCCTTCTGCACTGTAAATTCTATGATCTATCTGTCTCTCTCTCTCATCTGTCTTGTGGTAAATCACTGTTGCACCTCTATTAGGTGATGTATGGTAGGACCTGTACTACAGGTACGTCGGTAGTCCCTGCCTGCTGGCTCCGCCCAGTAGGCGGAGTATAAATATGTGTGTCCTCCATGCTGCAGCCATTTCGGCAGCAGCTGTGGGAGGCCACACATCTTAGAGCAATAAAGCCTCAGTTGTACCCAACTCAAGTCTCTGTGCAATTGATCGTGCATCAATTTATTGCTCTAAGATTTACAAAAGATGGACCCCCGTATCCAGCCGGGTCGCCTGCAGCTGGATCCGCAATCAAGCGACGCCAAAAAGGACTTTCAGCACTGGCTAGCTTGCTTCGAGGCGTACATCAACTCGGCACCCAGCCCTGTTCCGGAGGCTCAGAAAATACAGATCCTGTACTCGAGGTTGAGCTCCAACGTGTTTCCGCTGATCCAGGACGCCCCGAACTACGCCGCAGCCATGACGCTACTCAAAGCGAATTACGCCCAGAAGACGAACACGCTCTTCGCCAGGCACGTCCTCGCCACTCGCTCTCAACTCCTGGTGAGTCCATAGAAGACTTCTGGCGGGCCCTAATCCCATTCGTCCGGGACTGTGACTGTCAGGCCGTTACGGCCACGGAACATTCAAACTTCCTTATGCGGGACGCGTTTGTTACGGGGATTGGGTCGGGCCTCATACGCCAGCGACTGTTAGAGGGGGCCACGCTCTATCTCGCAGAGACAAAGAAGCTAGCGCTCTCTATGACGGCCGCCTTGCGCAACATCCAGGCCTACACCCCCAGCCGCGCGGCCCACCCTTCCTACGCATCGTGGACCCCACAGACGGCCGCCCCCAGCGGGGGCCTTACCCAGCCAATACGCCTGTGCCACGGGCCAGACAGCGAACCCCGGGGGTCCCCGATGTTATTTTTTGAGGCCAGCAGAAACGCCCCCCGCCAACGCTGCCCGGCCCGTGCTGCCCTTAGTAAGGCTTGCGGCTCGAAGGGGCACTTTGCCGCGGTGTGCCAGGCCCGCGCAGTCGCCGCTATCGCCCCCATGCGCCCCCTCATGGAGCTCCCCCTCCCCACTGCCCCAAGGCCCTCAAACGCTGCCCTGGGGTTCTTTTCGTACTACGCTCAGTGGGTCCAAAACTATGCGGACAAGGCCCGCCCACTCATACAGTCAACCCGGTTTCCCCTGACGGCCGAGGCCCAACAGGCCTTCGCCCGTATCAGAGCCGATATCGCCACGGCCGGGATGCGCGCAGTGGACGAGTCGCTGCCCTTTCAAGTAGAGAGCGACGCATCAGACGTCGCCCTAGCCGCCACCCTCAATCAGGCAGGCTGACCCGTGGCATTCTTTTCCCGCACCCTTCATGCCTCGGAAATTCGGCACTCATCCGTCGAAAAGGAGGCCCAAGCCATTGTAGAAGCTGTGCGGCACTGGAGGCATTACCTGGCCGGCAGGAGATTCACTCTCCTCACAGACCAACGGTCGGTTGCCTTCATGTTTAACAACACACAGCGGGGCAAGATCAAGAACGATAAGATCTTGCGGTGGAGAATCGAGCTCTCCACCTACAATTACAAGATTTTGTATCGCCCCGGTAAGCTCAACGAGCCCCCCAGACGCCCTATCCCGAGGTACATGTGCCAGCGCACAGGTAGACCGACTCCGGACCCTGCACAACAGTCTTTGTCACCCGGGAGTCACACGGTTGTATCATTTTATAAAGGCCCGCAATCTGCTCTACTCCGTCGAAGTAGTACGGACAATCACCAGGGACTGCCAGGTCTGTGCGGCGTGCAAATCGCACTTCTACCAGCCGGACCGTGCGCGCCTGGTGAAGGCCTCCCGCCCCTTTGAGCGCCTCAGTGTGGATTTCAAAGGGCCCCTCCCCTCCACCGAGCATAACACGTATTTTCTCAGTGTGGTTGATGAGTACTCCAGATTCCCCTTCGCCATCCCATGCCCCGGGGACATGACGTCTGCCACCGTCATCAAAGCCCTCAACACAATCTCACAATCTTCGCTCTGTTCGGTTTCCCCGCCTACATCCACAGTGACAGGGGATCCTCATTCATGAGTGATGAGCTGCGCCAGTTCCTGTTCAGCAGGGGTATCGCCTCCAGCAGAACGACGAGCTACAACCCCCGGGGAAACGGGCAAGTAGAACGGGAGAATGGGACGGTTTGGAGGGCCGTCCAGCTGGCCCTATGGTCCAGGAACCTCCCGGCCTCCCGCTGGCAGGAGGTCCTCCCTGATGCACTGCACTCCATCTGGTCACTACTGTGCACCTCCACTAACAACACACCCCACGAATGTGTTTTTGCCTTCCCCAGGAAGTCCACATCCGGGGTGTCGCTCCCGACTTGGCTCACAGCTCCAGGACCCGTCCTGCTCCGTCGGCACGTCCGACTCCGCAAGGCGGGCCCGTTGGTGGAAAGGGTGCAATTGCTCCACGCGAACCCCCAGTATGCCTACGTGGCGTACCCCGACGGCCGTCAGGATACTGTCCCCCTCAGGGACCTGGCATCCGCAGGGTCCCCACAGACACCCCCCCCGTCCCGACACCACCCTCCCCTCCCCCGGCGTTCCCAGCAGCAAACCCCCCCCCCGGGACAATCCGTCCTCCCCCTGCCCACCCCCGAGGATGAAGAGGATTTCGGCACGCTCCCTATCAAATGTCAATTTAAATGTAAAAAGGAAACCATTTGTTGTATCTAGTTCTCCACCACCCCCGCCGGACTCAATATCAACAGGGGGTGAATGTGGTAAACCACTGTTGCACCTCTATTAGGTGATGTATGGTAGGACCTGTACTATAGGTACGTTGGTAATCCCTGCCTTCTGGCTCCACCCAGTAGGCGGAGTATAAATATGTGTGTCCTCCATGCTGCAGCCATTTCGCCAGTTGCCGTGGGAGGACACACATCTTAGAGCAATAAAGCCTCAGTTGTACCCAACTCAAGTCTTTGTGCAATTGATCGTGCATCAGTAACCTTCTTTGTAATTTTAAAACCAATCTGTATGTATATAGTTTTCCACCACCCCCACTGGACTCCTTTCTAACAGGGGGTGAATGTGGTAGTCACCACTGTTGTTTTATATTGTATATATGGGTATTACGGTAAGGCCCCTGTACTACAGGTACGGGGTAGGTCCCTGCCTGCTGGCTCCGCCCAGGAGGCGGAGTATAAATATGTGTGCTCTCCGAACAGCAGCCATTTTGTAAGCTGCTGCAGGAGGCCACACATCCCTGTGTAATAAAGCCTCAATCACATCCTACTCTCGTCTTGTCATAATTGATAGTGCATCAGGGAGGAGGGGGTCTGATCCCAGTCCGGGCCATCAAAAGGGATCTACAAAAAAAATGGGACCAGGGATGTGGGGCTCCAGTGAATGTGGAGAGAGACCGGGAGGATCTGGATCGGAGCCGGGAAGGTTAAGGGGGCGATTTAATCGAGACTTTCGCAATCTGGAAGGGTTTGGATGAGGTAGGCACAGCGGTTAGCACTGTTGCTTCACAGCGCCGGGGTCCCGGGTTCGATTCCGGGCTTGGGTCGTTGTCTGTGCGGAGTCTGCACGTTCTCCCCCCGTGTCTGCGTGGGTTTCCTCCGGGCGCTCCGGTTTCCTCCCACAAGTCCCGAAAGACGTGCTCGTCGGGCGAATTGGACATTCTGAATTCTCCCTCCGTGTACCCGAACAGGCGCCGGAATGTGGCGACGAGGAGATTTTCACAGTCACTTCACTGCAGTGTTAATGTAAGCCTACTTGTGACACTAATAAAAGTTCTTATTATTAATGAGGAGAGAGTGTTTCCCAGTTGGCGGGAGGGTGGGTAACCAGAGGGGAGGGGCACAGATTGAAGAGAATCGGGGGGGGGGGATGGGATGGGATCGAGGGGGAAGAAGAATGCATAAGCTGAATTAAATAGCCACTTCCTGTGATTGTTCAGCTCAGGGACTGGAGGGCAGCAAAGGGTTGTTGGTGTCCCGATCTGACTGCTACCCCCGTGCCACCAGGTAGCAGAGCTCACGGTCTTGGCAAGGAAGGTTTTGTTTGTACCTGAGACCCCCCCCCCCCTCTCCCCCAGTCTCTCGCCTCCTCTCGCTACTGTTTGCGCCTCTCTCTCTCTCTCTCCCCCCCCCCCCTCCTCGCTCCAGAGCGCCCTCCTATTTGCCCCACAGCCAACACGACGTCGCAGAAACACAAGAACTTTGTGGTGGAACCCATGAAGGAGAAGTCTGTGAAGGAACTGGCGGGCATCGGCCTGGTCCTGGGAGGGAGGCTGGAAGAGAAAGGCTTCACCAAGGTGAGTGAGGTCTCAAAATGGCCGCCAGCGCGCGGGCGTAAGGCCAATCAGGCCCCTCGGGGCTCACTCTGCCGCTCGATCCGATCATGCCCGGGTGTGGCTGCGGCCTCAAACCCACCGCCCTCTCCGTCCACCTCTCTCCCATAACCCTCCAACCCCCATTGCTCAGAAAATCTCGGCCTCGAATACATATAATGACCCACTGCTCCCTGCAATGGGGGGGGGGGGGGGGGGGGGGGGGGGGGGGGGAGATTTCCACAGACTGACCACCCTCCGAGAAAAGTAATTCCTACTCATCTCTGTCGTCAATGGGAGACCCCCCCTCCCCCAACCGACTCTGAAACTGCCCCCCCCCCCCCACCTCGTTCTAGGTTCCCCTACGAGGGCAAAAACATCCTCTACGGTATCCACCCTGTCAAACCGCGCCCCCCCCCCCCCTCAGAATCTGATCCCTTTCAAATAAGACCACCTCCCGTCCTTCGAAACCCCAAGGGGGTACAGGCAGAACTTTTTCAATCCTCCCTCGGAGTTAGCCTCCCACCTCATCCCGGGAATTAGCTCATTCCGCCATAAACCCCTGGTCCCCTCATTGATCAAGAACCTCTCTGTCTCCGTCTTAAAGGCGCTCAGTGATTTGGCCTCCCACAGCCTTCTGCGGCAAAGAGTTCCACAGATTCACCAACCCTCTGGCTGAAGACATTCCTCCTCATCTCTGTTTTAAAGGATCGTCCCTTCAGTCTGAGGCTGTGTCCTCTGGTTCTAGTTTCTCCTACAAGTGGAAACGTCCTCTCCACGTCCACTCTATCCAGGCCTCGCAGTATCCTGTACGTTTCAATAAGATCCCCCTCATCCTTCTAAACTCCAACGAGTACAGACCCAGAGTCCTGAACCGTTCCGCACACGACAAGCTCTTCATTCCAGGGATCATTCTTGTGAAGCTCCCTCTGGCCCCTTTCCAAGGCCCAGCGCGTCCTTCCTTAGATACGGGGCCCAAAACCGCTCACAATACTCCAAAAACCCCGTAGAGATGTCGGACGTCTGGGATTTAGGCGGGATTTTCCCGGCATGTCTGCCCGGCGACCAAGGATTGCTCCATGGTCGGGGTCTCGCCGTTCTTACGACGGGCGTGACGGAAGACTCCAGCCCTTTATACTCCACTCCCCCTCGCAATGAGGGCCAACATTTGTCGTCCTAATTACTCGCTGTGCCTGAGTTCTCCGGCAATTTGCTAATCTCCCCTCCCTCCCTCCCCCACAGCGACACCCAAGGGCCGGGGGGCAGCGGTCGCCATCAAACGGTACCGAGGGGGGGGGGGGGGGGGGGGTCCTGCCACCGCCAGGAATGTGGGCTTTCGGGGACAGGGGTTGACACCCGAGGGCCCCGTCTGCCCCTCTCAGGTGCCCGAAAGACCCCCACAGCTGCTATCTTTCGGGAAGGGGGTTGGGTCGTACGCGTCGCTCGAATCACGTTCCTGTGTGTGTGGAATCTTGCTGTGCACACACACAAACACACACACTGGGCTGGCCCCAGAGATAAGACAGGGGAAGGGCGACTTTGTCGATTGCCACCACGCCCTGCCACATTCTCTGCAACCTGCACAAGTGGGAGATTTTCTTTCTTTCACTCCCTTCCCGGGGTGTGCGCCCCGCTAACTGCCCTTCGAGAAGGCGGTGGGTGAGCCCCGTGTGGTGTAGGTACATCGTTATGGCCCAGGGTTTAGAGAACCCCAAAGTGTAGCATGAAGTTCACCTGACCCACAACTTTTACTAGATTGTGGTGTGGGGAGCACAC
Organism: Scyliorhinus torazame; assembly: GCF_047496885.1. Taxonomy (NCBI): domain Eukaryota; kingdom Metazoa; phylum Chordata; class Chondrichthyes; order Carcharhiniformes; family Scyliorhinidae; genus Scyliorhinus; species Scyliorhinus torazame. The sequence goes on along the minus strand of NC_092730.1, from coordinate 15,024,922 downwards.
GGCCCACTCTACAGGTGTGGGACAGCAGAAAAGGAAAAGTATTTTTTGAAGCAAAACAATGTTTATTCTATGAACTCAAGTTAACTTTTTTAAAACAAACAGTGAACATCTTAGCAACCATCAATTCAAATACAACCCCCAAAGAATACAACACTAAGTAATTCTTACTTTCCTTTTAACATCCATAATACTTAAAACACCTTTTAACAGAAGCACATCAGGTTCAAGTCACTACTGCTACTGGTTTTAAATCACCAGGATCGATTTACAGTCTTTAGATTACAGAGAGAGATTCACACACCTTCTGGCTGTGACTGCAGCTCTGGGAACGAAACTAAAACACACCCTGCAGCAATCGGCCTAAAACGAAAGTAAAAAGCCGACAGACAGCCCAGCTCCACCCACTCTCTGACATCACTGCAGTAATAACACCCATTTCTTAAAGGTACTCGCACTACAGATATTTATGTACGCACCCATTTATAAACACCCATTTCTTAAAGGTACTCCCACATGACAACACCCACCGTGCTGTTCGGGAGGGAGTTCAGGGATTTTGACCCCAGCCACAGTGAAGGAACGGCCGATATATTTCCGAGTCGGGATGGCGAACGGTTCGGAGGAGGGATCTCGGATAAGGAGACCAAAACTGCCCACAATACTCCAGGTGTGGCCTCACTGTACGATTGCAGTAAAACATCTCTATTCCTTCACTCAAATCCTCAGAAGGCCAACATACCATTTGCCTTCTTTACTGCCTGTAGAAAACTGATGCAGCTGTACAAAACTTTGGTAAGGCCACATTTGGAGCACTGTGTACAGTTCTGGTCACCTCATTTTAGGAAGGATGTGGAAGCTCTGGAAAAGGTGCAAAGAAGATTTACCAGGATGTTGCCTGGAATGGAGAGTAGGTCTTACGAGGAAAGGTTGAGGGTGCTAGGCCTTTTCTCATTAGAGCGGAGAAGGATGAGGGGCGACTTGATAGAGGTTTATAAGATGATCAGGGGAATAGATAGAGTAGACAGTCAGAGACTTTTTCCCCAGGTGGAACACACCATTACAAGGGGACATAAATTGAAGGTGAATGGTGGAAGATATAGGAGGGATGTCAGAGGTAGGTTCTTTACCCAGAGAGTAGTGGGGGCATGGAATGCACTGCCTGTGGAAGTAGTTGAGTCGGAAACATTAGGGACCTTCAAGCAGCTGTTGGATAGGTACATGGATTACGGTAAAATGATATAGTGTAGATTTATTTGTTCTTAAGGGCAGCACGGTAGCATTGTGGATAGCACAATTGCTTCACAGATCCATGGTCCCAGGTTCGATTCCAGCTTGGGTCATTGTCTGTGCGGAGTCTGCACGTCCTCCCCGTGTCTGCGTGGGTTTCCTCCGGGTGCTCCGGTTTCCTCCCACAGTCCAAAGGTGTGCGGGTTAGGTGAATTGGCCAATGATAAATTGCCCTTAATGTCCAAATTGCCCTTGGTGTTGGGTGGAGGTGTTGAGTTTGGGTAGGGTGCTCTTTCCAAGAGCTGGTGCAGACTCAAAGGGCCGAATGGCCTCCTTCTGCACTGTAAATTCAATGATAATCTATGATTAATCTAGGACAAAGGTTCGGCACAACATCGTGGGCCGAAGGGCCTGTTCTGTGCTGTATTTTCTATGTTCTATGTTCTATGTCTTTACTGCCTGCTGGGGTCCAGTTCGGTAACCCCCCAGGATGTTGATTGTGGTCACGGCTAATAAAGGCAAGTGTACCATAGGCCTTCTTAACCACTGTATCCACCTGCTCTGCTACCCTTAAGGGACGGGTGTACATGCACAGCAAGGCCCCTCTGCTCCCTCGGTGCTTCCCAGGGTCCTGCCGTTTGTCCTTGCCTTGTTGGCCCTGCCCACCCAGTTGCCACCCAGGTTGAGAGGGTTGTTAAGAAGGCGTACGGTGTGTTAGCTTTTATTGGTAGGGGGATTGAGTTTCGGAGCCATGAGGTCATGTTGCAGCTGTACAAAACTCTGGTGCGGCCGCATTTGGAGTATTGCGTGCAATTCTGGTCGCCGCATTATAGGAAGGATGTGGAAGCGTTGGAAAGGGTGCAGAGGGGATTTCCCAGAATGTTGCCTGGTATGGAGGGACGGTCTTATGAGGAAAGGCTGAGGGACTTGAGGCTGTTTTCGTTCGAGAGAAGAAGGTTAAGAGGTGACTTAATTGAGGCATACAAGATGATCAGAGGATTGGATAGGGTGGACAGTGAGAGCCTTTTTCCTCGGATGGTGATGTCTAGCACGAGGGGACATAGCTTTAAATTGAGGGAGATAGATATAGGACAGATGTCAGAGGTAGGTTCTTTACTCAGAGAGTAGTAAGGGCGTGGAATGCCCTGTCTGCAACAGTAGTGGACTCACCAACACTAAGGGCATTCAAATGGTCATTGGATAGACATATGGATGATAAGGGAATAGTGTAGATGGGCTTTAGAGTGGTTTCACAGGTCGGCGCAACATCGAGGGCTGAAGGGCCTGTACTGCGCTGTAATGTTCTATGTTCTATGCCCAAATGCATCACCTCATACTTATCCGTGTTGAATTCCATTTGATCAGCCCATCTGTAATCGAAGGCCACATCCTCCACACTATTTACCACTCCACTAATTTTCGTATCATCCGCGAACTTACCGATCATCCCTCCGACATTCATGTCTAAATCATTTATATGAATCGCAAACAGCAAGGGCCCCAACACTGCTCCCTGCGGGACCCCACTGGACGCAGGCTCCCAGTCAGAAAAAACACCCCTCGACCATCACCCTCTGCTTCCTGCCATTCTAGATCCAATTTGCCCAATTTCCTTGGCTACGATGGGCTCTTACCTTCGCTACAAGCCTCCCGTGAGGGACCATACCAAAGGCCTTGCTGAAGCCCAAGTGGGCCACGTCAAATGCATTTCGCTCATCTCCACACCTGGTCACCTCTTCGAGAAGCTCAATCAAGTTGGCCAGACGTGACCTCCCCTTGACAAAGCCGCGCGGACTGTTCTCGATTAACCCCTGCCCTCTCCAAATGCAGATTGATTCTGTCTCACAGAATTGCTTCCGACCGTTCCTCCACCACGGAGGTTAGACTGACTGGCCCGTCGTTTCCTGGTTCATCCCTTCCTCCCTTCTTCCGTAACGGTACCACATTGGCGATCCTCCAGTCCTCTCCTGTGGCCAGAGGCGAATTGAGAATGATTGCCAGCGCCCCTCGCTTGCCTCACTCAACAGCCTGGGATACACTTCACGTGGCCCGCCTGACCACTCTCAGCCTCCTCTCCGTCTATTTCCACACCCACACTCTCCCTCTCACGCGGGAACGCCGACGCAGGGGGCGGGATTCTCTGCTTCCGAGGCTAAGTGTTGAAGCCGTCGCGTTTCCCCCGACGGCGTCTGCGCGGCCTCAGCAGCAGCGACTCTCACCCCGGCAGGGGGGAGGGGGCCAGCAGGGCGCTGGAGCGACCCACGCCCCTCCAGCCGCCGATCCCAGCGTCAGACGGGCGCCGCCCGGTCGGCAATTTAGGATTGTCCTTTATTTTGCCGGCCAGCATCCTTTCATGGTACAACTCTGTTTTATTACTCTTGATCACAACATCTGTAAACTTCTGGCTGTGGTTCGTACTTTACCCTTTAACCTGCGGACCCAGCCCTAACACTATCTTAGTGAGGCACTCAGCACATGGTGTATGTCTGAGTGGCGCGCTGTGAGCTCTGTGTCCTGAGCTGTCTCCTGCTGGAATGAGCGGGAAGCGTGGTGTTCCCTGTTTTATAGTGCGTGTGCTCTCACTGGTGATTGGCTGTGATGTTGCGTGTGTGTTGATTGGTCCGTTGATCTCTCCATCAGTGTGTATGTGTGTTTGCACCATGATATGTTTATCTGAATATCATTTTCTTTACGCAAAGAGTAGTGAGGCCGTGGAATGCCCTACCTGCTACAGTAGTGAACTCGCCAACATTGAGGGCATTTAAAAGTTTATTGGATAAACATATGGATGATAATGGCATAGTGTAGGTTAGATGGCTTTTGTTTCGGTGCAACATCGTGGGCCGAAGGGCCTGTACTGCGCTGTATTGTTCTATGTTCTATGGCACTTGCCGCTAGGGCGTCTGCTGTTTTGAACCCTCGATATTTGCCATAAGCTTCCCTTTCTCTCCTTATCCAAAGCGATCCCTCGATATTTGTAGTTCGCTGGATTTATTCCCACCCTTTTTACTCCCGACCATCTTCCTTTGTGCCGGGTATGACGCCAACCAGCGGAGAGTTTCCCCCCTGATTCCCACTGACCCCAGTTTAGCTCGGGCTCCTTGACGTCACACTCGGTCAAACGCTGCCCCGATGTCGAGGGCAGTCACCCTCACCTCAGGCGTTGAACTCTTTTGTCCTCGTTTGAACCAAGGCTGCAATGAGGTCAGGAGCGGCGTGACCCTGGCGGAACCCAAACTGAGCGCCCGTGAGCGGGTTATTGCCGAGTAAGTGCCGCTTGTCAGTGCTGTTGCTTCCATCAGTTTTGTCATGAGAATGTCGCTTTAAGAAATGTTTGGGCTGCTCATATTACTGCAGTGATGTCAGAGTGTGGGTGGAGCTGGGCTGTCTGTCAGCTTTTTACTTTCGTTTTAGGCTGTTTGCTGCAGGGTGTGTTTGAGTTTCGTTTTCAGTGTTGGAGCTGAAGCCAGACAGAGCAGGTGTACTGTCGATCTCTCTGCCATCAAAAGACTATCTCTTGACCATTTGGTGAATTCAGAATGATAAATGTTCTACCTTTTTAAAAAATATATAAATTGCGAGCACCCAACTATTTTTTTTCCCCAATTAAGGGGCAATTTAGCGCGGCCAATCCACCTAACCCTGCACATCTTTGGGTTGTGGGGGGTGAAACCCACGCAGACACGGGGAGAATGCGCAAACTCCACGCGGATTGTGACCCAGAGCCGGGATCGAACCTGGGACCTCAACGCCGCAGTAGTGAATGTAAACCTAACGTGCTTCTGTTAAAAGGTGTTTCTTTTGTCTTCTGGATGTTGTTTGGGAAGTTATTAAGCATTACTTAGTGTTGTATTCATTGGGGGTTGTATTTGAAGATGTTCACTGTATGTTTTAAAAAGGTTAACTTGAGTTCATGGAATAAACATTGTTTTGCTTTAAAGAATACTTTTCAATTTCTGCTGTCCCACACCTGGAGAGTGGGCCGTGCGCTCCCCATGCCACGATCTAGTAAAGGTGGGTTCAGGTGACCTCCGTGATACACTTTGGGGTTCTGTTGGTGTACAGGACGCCCCCCCCTGGGCAATTTTCACATTGCCGGGTAGATGCCAGTGTCGTAGCTGCACTGGAACAGCTTGGCTCGGGGCGCGCGAGTGCGCCCGCGAGCGCGTGAGACGCGCGCAAAATATTGGACAGAATGTTATTAGCCCGGTTTAATCCCTGCATTTTGACCTTACCTGCAGGCGAAAGATGTCTTGGGCCAATTCCTACTATTGAAGCAAGATAAACTTGCCTTTAAATCCTGGATGAGACAGATATGCTTCGCTGGCAACAGACAATCAGAAGACTGTTACAGATGTCTCAGAGAGTGGTGTGATGCCTTTCTTTAAAGCTCTCCCTCCTTCCTCCCCGCTCCCCAACCCCCCCCCCCCCCCTGCCCCCCCCCCATCTCTGGCCCCAGTTAATGCACAGACATGGCAGCTTTGAAAAATCTCCCAATAAACCATAATCACTATTTATTGATCTTTTGTAGCCCCCCCACAACAGCAGGGGAATTCCAGATTTTACACAATGTTTAATAACTGATTTATTAATAAAAGGACAAGCAGCTATCAGTCTGTTTCCGAGGCGATCAGCCATTGCAACACCCCCCCCCCCCGCCCCGGCTGGGCCACAAAGTCAGCTTCCAGCTTGCGCGGTCACGGAATACGCGGCCCGCGCCTCGCTCGCTTCTGACACGGTCCAAGGTTCGGACGTTTCGGAGGAGTCGAATCGGGCCCCCCCGAATCGCCAAGGCAGGAGGTAGGTTTTGAGCGAGAGAAGGGCGGGCGCGCGCGCGCGAGGGGGAGGGTGGGCAGAATCGGAGGAGCGCTGAGTGGTCGGAGTTGTAGAGGCGGATGGGGAAAGTGACGAACGAGGCAATGAAGAGTGTGGCGAAGGAGGAGGACGTAGAACTCACAGGTGAAAGATGCACTATCATGTCTCCGCGGCATCATTGCAGGCCCCAGAGTAACTGAGGAGGACTGAGAGGGGACAAGTTATCAGTGAAGGGCTGCTCCTGTTGGGCTCTTTTCACGAGGACAACAGCGAACGGGGAGCAGTGATGTGAGAAACGTTTTTCAAATCCTGAACTGGTTAAATAAGGCAGAGGGAGAGATGTTTCCACTTGAAGAAGGCAGGCCTAGCACTGAGGGGGGGGGGGACATCAATATCACACAGTGACTAATAAATCCAATGGGGAATTCAGGAGAATTGGCTTTTCCCGCAGGGAGTGGGGAGAATGTGGGACTCGCTCCCGCAGGGAGTGGGGAGAATGTGGGACTCACTCCCACAGGGAGTGGGGAGAATGTGGGACTCGCTCCCACAGGGAGTGGGGGAGAATGTGGGACTCGCTCCCACAGGAAGTGGGGGAGAATGTGGGACTCGCTCCCACAGGGAGTGGGGAGAATGTGGGACTCGCTCCCACAGGGAGTGGGGAGAATGTGGGACTCGCTCCCACAGGGAGTGGGGAGAATGTGGGACTCGCTCCCACAGGGAGTGGGGAGAATGTGGGACTCGCTCCCACAGGGAGTGGGGGAGAATGTGAGAATCGCTCCCACAGGGAGTGGGGAGAATGTGGGACTCGCTCCCACAGGGAGTGGGGGGAATGTGGGACTCGCTCCCACAGGGAGTGGGGAGAATGTGGGACTCGCTCCCACAGGGAGTGGGGAGAATGTGGGACTCGCTCCCACAGGGAGTGGGGAGAATGTGGGACTCGCTCCCACAGGGAGTGGGGAGAATGTGGGACTCCCTCCCCGCAGGGAGTGGGGAGAATGTGGGACTCGCTCCCACAGGGAGTGGGGGAGAACGTGAGACTCGCTCTCACAGGGAGTGGGGAGAATGTGGAACTCGCTCCCCCGGGGAGTGGGGGAGAATGTGGGACTCGCTCCCACAGGGAGTGGGGGAGAATGTGGGACTCGCTCCCTCAGGGAGTGGGGGAGAATGTGGGACTCGCTCCCCGCAGAGAGTGGGGAGAATGTGGGACTCGCTCCCACAGGGAGTGGGGAGAATGTGGGACTCGCTCCCACAGGGAGTGGGGAGAATGTGGGACTCGCTCCCACAGGGAGTGGGGAGAATGTGGGACTCGCTCCCACAGGGAGTGGGGAGAATGTGGGACTCGCTCCCACAGGGAGTGGGGGAGAATGTGGGACTCGCTCCCACAGGGAGTGGGGGAGAACGTGAGACTCGCTCTCACAGGGAGTGGGGAGTATGTGGAACTCGCTCCCCCGGGGAGTGGGGGAGAATGTGGGACTCGCTCCCACAGGGAGTGGGGGAGAGTGTGGGACTCCCTCCCCGCAGGGAGTGGGGGAGAATGTGGGACTCGCTCCCACAGGGAGTGGGGGAGAATGTGGGACTCGCTCCCTCAGGGAGTGGGGAGAATGTGGGACTCGCTCCCCGCAGAGAGTGGGGAGAATGTGGGACTCGCTCCCACAGGGAGTGGGGAGAATGTGGGACTCGCCCCCACAGGGAGTGGGGGAGAATGTGGGACTCGCTCCCTCAGGGATTGGGGGAGAATGTGGGACTCGCTCCCCGCAGGGAATGGGGAGAATGTGGGACTCGCTCCCTTAGGGAGTGGGGAGAGAATGTGGGACTCGCTCCCCGCAGGGAATGGGGAGAATGTGGGACTCACTCCCTCAGGGAGTGGGGAGAATGTGGGACTCGCTCCCTCTCGGGAGTGGGGGAGAATGTGGGACTCGCTCCCACAGGGAGTGGGGAGAATGTGGGACTCGCTCCCTCAGGGAGTGGGGAGAGAATGTGGGACTCGCTCCCCGCAGGGAATGGGGAGAATGTGGGACTCACTCCCTCAGGGAGTGGGGAGAATGTGGGACTCGCTCCCACAGGGAGTGGGGGAGAATGTGGGACTCGCTCCCCGCAGGGAGTGGGGAGAATGTGGGACTCTCTCCCTCAGGGAGTGGGGAGAATGTGGGACTCGCTCCCACAGGGAGTGGGGGAGAATGTGGGACTCGCTCCCACAGGGAGTGGGGAGAATGTGGGACTCGCTCCCTCAGGGAGTGGGGAGAATGTGGGACTCGCTCCCACAGGGAGTGTTTGAAGTGAATATTATCGATACATTTAAGGGAGAAGCTGGTTAAACACATGAGGGAGAGAAGAACAGAAAGAAAGGGTGACGCTGAGGGGTGGGAAAGATTAAGAGGTGGGAGGAGAATCATGTGGAGCAGATGGGCCGAATGGCCTAATTCTCTACTGCACAGTCGATGTTATTCCAAAACGTGAGTGTTTTGTGCTCATCACATCTCAGAATAAGAGTAAAGCTCCCTCTCCATTGTCCCCATCAAACACTCGCAGGACAGGTTCAGCACCGGGTTAGATACAGAGTAAAGCTCCCTATACACTGTCCCCATCAAACACTCCCAGGACAGGTACAGCACGGGGTTAGATACAGAGTAAAGCTCCCTCTACACTGTCCCCATCAAACACTCCCAGGACAGGTACAACACGGGGTTAGATACAGAGTAAAGCTCCCTCTACACTGTCCCCATCAAACACTCCCAGGACAGGTACAGCACGGGTTAGATACAGAGTAAAGCTCCCTCTACACTGTCCCCAACAATACTCCCAGGACAGGTGCAGCACGGGGTTAGATACAGAGTAAAGCTCCCTCCACACTGTCCCCATCAAACACTTCCAGGACCTGTACAGCACGAGGTTAGACACAGATTAAAGCTCCCTCTGCACTGCCCCCATCAAACACTCCCAGGACAGGTACAGCACGGGGTTAGATACAGAGTAAAGCTCCCTCTACACTGTCCCCATCAAACACTCCCAGGACAGGTTCAGCACGGGGTTAGATACAGAGTAAAGCTCCCTCTCCATTGTCCCCATCAAACACTCCCAGGACAGGTACAGCACGGGGTTAGATACAGAGTAAAGCTCCCTCTCCATTGTCCCCATCAAACACTCCCAGGACAGGTACAGCACGGGGTTAGATACAGAGTAAAGCTCTCGCTACACTATCCCCATCAAACAATTCCAGGACAGGTACAGCACGGGGTTAGATACAGAGTAAAGCTCCCTCTACACTGTCCCCATCAAACACTCCCAGGACAGGTACAGCACGGGGTTAGATACAGAGTAAAGCTCCCTCTACACTGTCCCCATCAAACACTCCCAGGACAGGTACAGCACGGGGTTAGATACAGAGTAAAGCTCCCTCTACACTGTCCCCATCAAACACTCTCAGGACAGGTACAGCACGAGGTTAGATACAGAGTATAGCTCCCTCTACACTGTCCCCATCAAACACTCCCAGGACAGGTACAGCACGGGGTTAGATACAGAGTAAAGCTCCCTCTACACTGTTCCCCATCAAAGAATCCCAGGACAAGTACAGCACGGGGTTAGATACAGAGTAAAGCTCCCTCTACACTGTCCCCATCAAACACTCCCAGGACAGGTACAGCACGGGGTTAGATACAGAGTAAAACTCCCTCTCCATTGTCCCCATCAAACACTCCCAGGACAGGTACAGCACGGGGTTAGATACAGAGTAAAGCTCCCACTACACTGTCCCCATCAAACACTCCAAGGACAGGTACAGCACGGGGTTAGATACAGAGTAAAGCTCCCTCTCCATTGTCCCCATCATACACTCCCAGGACAGGTACAGCACGGTGTTAGATACAGAGTAAAGCTCCCTCTACACTGTCCCCATCAAACACTCCCAGGACAGGTACAGCACGGGGTTAGATACAGAGTAAAGCTCCCTCTACACTGTTACCCATCAAAGGCTCCCAGGACAGGTACAGCACGGGATTAGATACAGAGTAAAGCCCACTCTCCACTGTTCCCCATCAAACACTCCCAGGACAGGTACAGCACGGGGTTAGATACAGAGTAAAGCTCCCTCTACACTGTCCCCATCAAACACTCCCAGGACAGGTACAGCACGGGGTTAGATACAGAGTAAAGCTCCCTCTCCATTGTCCCCATCAAACACTCCCAGGACAGGTACAGCACGGGGTGAGATACAGAGTAAAGCTCCCACTACACTGTCCCCCATCAAACAATCCCAGGACAGGTACAGCACGGGGTTAGATACAGAGTAAAACTCCCTCTCCATTGTCCCCATCAAACACTCCCAGGACAGGTACAGCACGGGGTTAGATACAGAGTAAAGCTCCCACTACACTGTCCCCATCAAACACTCCCAGGACAGGTACAGCACGGGGTTAAATACAGAGTAAAGCTCCCTCTACACTGTCCACATCAAACACTCCCAGGACAGCTACAGCACGGGGTTAGATACAGAGTAATGCTCCCTCTACACTTTTCCCCATTAAAGACCCCCAGGACAGGTACAGCACGGGATTAGATACAGAGTAAAGCTCCCTCTACACTGTCCCCATCAAACACTCCCAGGACAGGTACAGCACGGGGTTAGATACAGATAGAGCTCCCTCTCCACTGTCCCCATCAAACACTCCCAGGACAGGTACAGCACGGGGTTAGATACAGAGTAAAGCTCCCTCTACACTGTCCCCATCAAACAATCCCAGGACAGGTACAGCACGGGGTTAGATACAGAGTAAAGCTCCCTCTACACTGTCCCCATCAAACACTCCCAGGACAGGTACAGCACGGGGTAAGATACAGAGTAAAGCTCCTTCTACACTGTCCCCCATCAAACACTCCCAGGACAGGTACAGCACGGGGTTAGATACAGAGTAAAGCTGCCTCTACACTGTCCCCATCAAACACTCTCAGGACAGGTACAGCACGGGGTTAGATACAGAGTATAGCTCCCTCTACACTGTCCCCATCAAACACTCCCAGGACAGGTACAGCACGGGGTTAGATACAGAATAAAGCTCCCTCTTCACTGTCCCCATCAAACACTCCCAGGACAGGTACAGCACGGGGTTAGATACAGAGTAAAGCTCCCTCTACACTGTCCCCATCAAACACTCCCAGGACAGGTACAGCACGGGGTTAGCTACAGAGTAAAGCTCCCTCTACACTGTCCCCATCAAACACTCTCAGGACAGGTAAAGCACGGGGTTAGATCAGAGTAAAGCTCCCTCTACACCGTCCCCATCAAACACTCCCAGGACAGGTACAGCACGGGGTTAGATACGGAATAAAACTCCCTCTACACTGTCCCCATCAAACACTCCCAGGACAGGTACAGCACGGGGTTAGATACAGAGTAAAGCTCCCTCTACACTGTCCCCATCAAACACTCCCAGGACAGGTACAGCACGGGGTTAGATACAGAGTAAAGGCTTTCACAGAGACAACACACAACAGTTGATAATAGTGAAGTAAATTTATTGGATAATGAATAGGATGCAACAGTCGTGTATTTAGGTTTTGGTCGTTATTGAAACCGCTTCAGCGGAAACAATGCTGAGCTCAGAAGCGAATATACCCTGAAGCAGAGAGAGACTAATTAAACGCACTGTCCCGTAGACTAAATGGGACTCATTGCTGACGCGGATGCCTGTCTGTAGCTGGAAGAGCTTCTCTATCCCCGGGGTGTGTCAGCTACAGCAGATGATGTCCTTTAAGTGAGAGAGGCTGAAACCTGGCCACTCTCACAGGATGGTGTTCCCCCCGTGCTGACCCTCTGACAGTGCGGCCCTCCCTCAGTACTGACCCTCTGACAGTGCAGCACTCCCTCAGTACTGACCCTCTGACAGTGCAGCACTCCCTCAGTACTGACCCTTTGACAGTGCGGCGCTCCCTCAGTACTGACCCTCTGACAGTGCGGCACTCCCTCAGTACTGACCCTCTGACAGTGCAGCACTCCCTCAGTACTGACCCTCTGACAGTGCGGCGCTCCCTCAGTACTGACCCTCTGATAGCGCGGCACTCGCTCAGTACTGACCCTCTGGCAGTGCAGCACTCCCTCAGTGCTGACCCTCTGACAGTGCGGCACTCCCTCAGTACTGACCCTCTGACAGTGCGGCGCTCCCTCAGTACTGACCCTCTGACAGCGCGGCACTCCCTCAGTACTGACCCTCTGGCAGTGCAGCACTCCCTCAGTGCTGACCCTCTGACAGTGCGGCACTCCCTCAGTACTGACCCTCTGACAGTGCAGCACTCCCTCAGTACTGACCCTCTGACAGTGCAGCACTCCCTCAGTACTGACCCTCTGACAGTGCGGCACTCCCTCAGTACTGACCCTCTGACAGTGCGGCGCTCCCTCAGTACTGACCCTCTGACAGTGCAGCACTCCCTCAGTACTGAACCTCTGACAGTGCAGCACTCCCTCAGTACTGACCCTCTGACAATGCAGCACTCCCTCAGTACTGACCCTCTGGCAGTGCAGCACTCCCTCAGTGCTGACCCTCTGACAGTGCGGCACTCCCTCAGTACTGACCCTCTGACAGTGCGGCACTCCCTCAGTGCTGACCCTCTGACAGTGCAGCACTCCCTCAGTACTGACCCTCTGACAGTGCAGCACTCCCTCAGTACTGACCCTCTGACAGTGCAGCACTCCCTCAGTGCTGACCCTCTGACAGTGCGGCACTCCCTCAGTACTGACCCTCTGACAGTGCGGCACTCCCTCAGTACTGACACTCTGACAGTGCAGCACTCCCTCAGTGCTGACCCTCTGACAGTGCGGCACACCCTCAGTACCGACCCTCTCACAGTGCAGCACTCCCTCAGTACTGACCCTCTGACAGTGCAGCACTCCCTCAGTACTGACCCTCTGACAGTGCGGCACTCCCTCAGTACTGACCCTCTGACAGTGCGGCACTCCCTCAGTTCTGACCCTCTGACAGTGCGGCACTCCCTCAGTACTGACCCTCTGACAGTGCAGCACTCCCTCAGTACTGACCCTCTGACAGTGCGGCACTCCCTCAGTACTGACCCTCTGACAGTGCCGCACTCCCTCAGTACTGACCCTCTGACAGTGCAGCGCTCCCTCAGCACTGACCCTCTGACAGTGCGGCACTCCCTCAGTACTGACCCTCTGACAGTGCGGTACTCCCTCAGTACTGACCCTCTGACAGTGCGGCACTCCCTCAGTACTGACCCTCTGACAGTGCAGCGCTTCCTCAGTACTGACCCTCTGACAGTGCGGCGCTCCCTCAGTACTGACCCTCTGACAGTGCAGCACTCCCTCAGTACTGACCCTCTGACAGTGCGGCGCTCCCTCAGTACTGACCCTCTGACAGTGCAGCACTCCCTCAGTACTGACCCTCTGACAGTGCGGCACTCCCTCAGTACTGACCCTCTGACAGTGCGGCACTCCCTCAGTACTGACCCTCTGACAGTGCGGCACTCCCTCAGTACTGACCCTCCGACAGTGCGGCACTCCCTCAGTACTGACCCTCTGACAGTGCGGCACTCCCTCAGTACTGACCCTCCGACAGTGCGGCACTCCCTCAGTACTGACCCTCTGACAGTGCGGCACTCCCTCAGTACTGACACTCTGACAGTGCAGCACTCCCTCAGTACTGACCCTCTGACAGTGCGGCACTCCCTCAGTACTGACCCTCCGTCAGTGCGGCGCTCCCTCAGTATTGACCCTCTGACAATGCGGCACTCCCTCAGTACTGAACCTCTGAAAGAGCAGCACTCCATCAATATTGACCCTCTGACAGTGCGGCACTCCCTCAGTGCTGACCCTCTGACAGTGCAGCACTCCTTCAGTACTGACCCTCTGACAATGCGGCACTCCCTCAGTACTGACCCTCTGACAGTGCGGCACTCCCTCAGTACTGACCCTCTGACAGTGCGGCACTCCCTCAGTACTGACTCTCTGACAGTGCGGCACTCCCTCAGTACTGGCCCTCTGACAGTGCGGCACTCCCTCAGTACTGACCCTCTGACAGTGCGGCGCTCACTCAGTACTGACCCTCTGACAATGTGGCACTCCCTCAGTACTGACCCTCTGACAGTGCGGCACACCCTCAGTACTGACCCTCTGACAGTGGGGCACTCCCTCAGTACTGACCCTCTGACAGTGCAGCACTCCCTCAGTACTGACCCTCTGACAGTGCGGCACTCCCTCCCCTCAGTACTGACCCTCTGACAGTGCGGCACTCCCTCAGTACTGACCATCTGACAATGCGGCACTGCCTCAGTACTGACCCTCTGACAGTGCGGCACACCCTCAGTACTGACCCTCTGACAATGCGGAACTCCCTCAGTACTGACCCTCTGACAGTGCGGCACTCCCTCAGTACTGACCCTCTGACAGTGCGGCACTCCCTCAGTACTGACCCTCTGACAGTCCGGCACTCCCTCAGTACTGACCCTCTGACAGTGCGGCACTCCCTCATTACTGACCCTCTGACAGTCCGGCACTCCCTCAGTACTGACCCTCTGACAGTGCGGCACTCCCACAGTACTGACCCTCTGACAGTGCGGCACTCCCTCAGTACTGACCCTCTGACAGTGCGGCACTCCCTTAGTACTGACCCCCTGACAGTGCGGCACTCCCTCAGTACTGACCCTCTGACAGTGCGGCACTCCCTTAGTACTGACCCCCTGACAGTGCGGCACTCCCTCAGTACTGACCCTCTGACAGTGCGGCACTCCCTCAGTACTGACCCTCTGACAGTGCGGCGCTCCCTCAGTACTGACCCTCTGACAGTGCGGCACTCCCTCAGTACTGACCCTCTGACAGTGCGGCGCTCCCTCAGTACTGACCCTCTGACAGTGCGGCACTCCCTCAGTACTGACCCTCTGACAGTGCGGCACTCCCTCAGTACTGACCCTCCGACAGTGCGGCACTCCCTCAGTACTGACCCTCTGACAGTGCGGCACTCCCTCAGTACTGACCCTCCGACAGTGCGGCACTCCCTCAGTACTGACCCTCCGACAGTGCGGCACTCCCTCAGTACTGACCCTCTGACAGTGCGGCACTCCCTCAGTACTGACCATCTGACAGTGCGGCACTCCCTCAGTACTGACCCTCCGACAGTGCGGCACTCCCTCAGTACTGACCCTCTGACAGTGCGGCACTCCCTCAGTACTGACCCTCCGACAGTGCGGCACTCCCTCAGTACTGACCCTCTGACAGTGCGGCACTCCCTCAGTACTGACCCTCTGACAGTGCAGCACTCCCTCAGTATTGACCCTCTGACAATGCGGCACTCCCTCAGTACTAACCCTCTGACAATGCTGCACTCCCTCAGTACTGAGACTCTGACAGTGCGGCACTCCCTCAATGCTGACCCTCTGACAGTGCGGCACTCCCTCAGTACTGACCCTCTGACAGTGCAGCACTCCCTCAGTACTGACCCTCTGACAGTGCGGCACTCCCTCAGTACTGACCCTCTGTCAGTGCGGCGCTCCCTCAGTATTGACCCTCTGACAATGCGGCACTCCCTCAGTACTGACCCTCTGACAGTGCAGCACTCCCTCAATACTGACCCTCTGACAGTGCGGCACTCCCTCAGTACTGACCCTCTGACAGTGCGGCACTCCCTCAGTACTGACCCACTGACACTGCGGCACTCCCTCAGTGCTGACCCTCTGACAGTGCAGCACTCCCTCAGTACTGACCCTCTGACAATGCGGCACTCCCTCAGTACTGACCCTCTGACAGTGCGGCACTCCCTCAGTACTGACCCTCTGACAGTGCGGCACTCCCTCAGTACTGACTCTCTGACAGTGCGGCACTCCCTCAGTACTGACCCTCTGACAGTGCGGCACTCCCTCAGTACTGACCCTCTGACAGTGCCGCGCTCCCTCAGTACTGACCCTCTGACAATGTGGCACTCCCTCAGTACTGACCCTCTGACAGTGCGGCACACCCTCAGTACTGACCCTCTGACAGTGGGGCACTCCCTCAGTACTGACCCTCTGACAGTGCAGCACTCCCTCAGTACTGACCCTCTGACAGTGCGGCACTCCCTCCCCTCAGTACTGACCCTCTGACAGTGCGGCACTCCCTCAGTACTGACCATCTGACAGTGCGGCACTCCCTCAGTACTGACCCTCTGACAGTGCGGTGCTCCCTCAGTACTGACCCTCTGACAATGCGGCACTGCCTCAGTACTGACCCTCTGACAGTGCGGCACACCCTCAGTACTGACCCTCTGACAATGCGGAACTCCCTCAGTACTGACCCTCTGACAGTGCGGCACTCCCTCAGTACTGACCCTCTGACAGTGCGGCACTCCCTCAGTGCTGACCCTCTGACAGTGCGGCACTCCCTCAGTACTGACTCTCTGACAGTGCGGCACTCCCTCAGTACTGACCCTCTGACAGTGCGGCACTCCCTCAGTACTGACCCTCTGACAGTGCGGCGCTCCCTCAGTACTGACCCTCTGACAATGTGGCACTCCCTCAGTACTGACCCTCTGACAGTGCGGCACACCCTCAGTACTGACCCTCTGACAGTGGGGCACTCCCTCAGTACTGACCCTCTGACATTGCAGCACTCCCTCAGTACTGACCCTCTGACAGTGCGGCACTCCCTCCCCTCAGTACTGACCCTCTGACAGTGCGGCACTCCCTCAGTACTGCCCATCTGACAGTGCGGCACTCCCTCAGTACTGACCCTCTGACAGTGCGGTGCTCCCTCAGTACTGACCCTCTGACAGTGCGGCACTTCCTCGGTACTGACCCTCTGACAGTGTGGCACTCCCTCAGTACTGACCCTCTGACAGTCCGGCACTCCCTCAGTACTGACCCTCTGACAGTGCGGCACTCCCTCATTACTGACCCTCTGACAGTGCGGCACTCCCTAAGTACTGACCCTCTCACAGTGCGGCACTCCCTCAGTACTGACCCTCTGACAGTGCGGCACTCCCTCAGTACTGACCCTCTGACAGTGCGGCACTCCCTCAGTACTGACCCTCTGACAGTCCGGAACTCCCTCAGTACTGACCCTCTG
Source organism: Scyliorhinus torazame (assembly GCF_047496885.1). Lineage (NCBI taxonomy): Eukaryota > Metazoa > Chordata > Chondrichthyes > Carcharhiniformes > Scyliorhinidae > Scyliorhinus > Scyliorhinus torazame. The sequence continues at coordinate 15,007,839 of NC_092730.1, read as the reverse complement.
ACAGTGCGGCACTCCCTCATTACTGACCCTCTGACAGTGCGGCACTCCCTCAATACTGACCCTCTGACAGTGCGGCACTCCCTCAGTACTGACCCTCTGACAGTGCGGCACTCCCTCAGTACTGACCCTCTGACAGTGCGGCACTCCCTCAGTACTGACCCTCTGACAGTGCGGTGCTCCCTCAGTACTGACCCTCTGACAATGCGGCACTGCCTCAGTGCTGACCCTCTGACAGTGCGGCACTCCCTCAGTAATGACCCTCTGACAGTGCGGCACAACCTCAGTACTGACCCTCTGACAATGCGGAACTCCCTCAGTACTGACCCTCTGACAGTGCGGCACTCCCTCAGTACTGAACCTCTGACAGTGCGGCGCTCCCTCAGTACTGACCCTCTGACAGTGCGGCACTCCCTCAGTACTGACCCTCTGACAGTGTGGCGCTCCCTCAGTACTGACCCTCTGACAGTGCGGCACTCCCTCAGTACTGGCCCTCTGACAGTGCGGCACTCCCTCAGTACTGACCCTCTGACAGTGCGGCACTCCCTCAGTACTGACCCTCCGACAGTGCGGCACTCCCTCAGTACTGACCCTCTGACAGTGCGGCACTCCCTCAGTACTGACCCTCCGACAGTGCGGCACTCCCTCAGTACTGACCCTCCGACAGTGCGGCACTCCCTCAGTACTGACCCTCTGACAGTGCGGCACTCCCTCAGTACTGACCCTCTGACAATGCGGCACTGCCTCAGTACTGACCCTCTGACAGTGCGGCACACCCTCAGTACTGACCCTCTGACAATGCGGCACTCCCTCAGTACTGACCCTCTGACAGTGCGGCACTCCCTCTGTACTGACCCTCTGACAGTGCGGCGCTCCCTCAGTACTGACCCTCTGACAATGTGGCACTCCCTCAGTACTGACCCTCTGACAGTGCGGCACACCCTCAGTACTGACCCTCTGACAGTGGGGCACTCCCTCAGTACTGACCCTCTGACAGTGCAGCACTCCCTCAGTACTGACCCTCTGACAGTGCGGCACTCCCTCCCCTCAGTACTGACGCTCTGACAGTGCGGCACTCCCTCAGTACTGACCATCTGACAGTGCGGCACTCCCTCAGTACTGACCCTCTGACAGTGCGGTGCTCCCTCAGTACTGACCCTCTGACAATGCGGCACTGCCTCAGGACTGACCCTCTGACAGTGCGGCACACCCTCAGTACTGACCCTCTGAAAATGCGGAACTCCCTCAGTACTGACGCTTTGACAGTGCGGCACTCCCTCAGTACTGACCCTCTGACAGTGCGGCACTCCCTCAGTACTGACCCTCTGACAGTCCGGCACTCCCTCAGTACTGACCCTCTGACAGTGCGGCACTCCCTCATTACTGACCCTCTGACAGTGCGGCACTCCCTCAGTACAGACCCTCTGACAGTGCGGCACTCCCTCAGTACTGACCCTCTGACAGTGCGGCACTCCCTCAGTACTGACCCTCTGACAGTGCGGCACTCCCTCAGTACTGAACCTCTGACAGTGCGGCGCTCCCTCAGTACTGACCCTCTGACAGTGCGGCACTCCCTCAGTACTGACCCTCTGACAGTGCACGCTCCCTCAGTACTGACCCTCTGACAGTGTGGCACTCCCTCAGTACTGACCCTCTGACAGTGCGGCACTCCCTCAGTACTGACCCTCTGACAGTGCGGCACTCCCTCAGTACTGACCCTCCGACAGTGCGGCACTCCCTCAGTACTGACCCTCTGACAGTGCGGCACTCCCTCAGTACTGACCCTCCGACAGTGCGGCACTCCCTCAGTACTGACCCTCCGACAGTGCGGCACTCCCTCAGTACTGACCCTCCGACAGTGCGGCACTCCCTCAGTACTGACCCTCTGACAGTGCGGCACTCCCTCAGTACTGACCCTCCGACAGTGCGGCACTCCCTCAGTACTGACCCTCTGACAGTGCGGCACTCCCTCAGTACTGACCCTCCGACAGTGCGGCACTCCCTCAGTACTGACCCTCTGACAGTGCGGCACTCCCTCCCCTCAGTACTGACCCTCTGACAGTGCGGCACTCCCTCAGCACTGACCATCTGACAGTGCGGCACTCCCTCAGTACTGACCCTCTGACAATGCGGAACTCCCTCCGTACAGGCCCTCTGACAGTGCGGCACTCCCTCAGTACTGACCCTCTGACAGTGCGGTGCTCCCTCACTACTGACCCTCTGACAATGCGGCACTGCCTCAGTACTGACCCTCTGACAGTGCGGCACACCCTCAGTACTGACCCTCTGACAATGCGGAACTTCCTCCGTACAGACCTTCTGACAGTGCGGCACTCCCTCAGTACTGACCCTCTGACAGTGCGGCACTCCCTCAGTACTGACCCTCTGACAGTGCGGCACTCCCTCAGTACTGACCCTCTGACAGTCCGGCACTCCCTCGGTACTGACCCTCTAAATGTGCGGCACTCCCTCAGTACTGACCCTCTGACAGTGCGGCACTCCCTCAGTACTGACCCTCTGACAGTGCAGCACGCCCTCAGTACGGACCGTCTCACAGTGCAGCACTCCCTCAGTACTGACCCTCTGACAGTGGGGCACTCCCTCAGTACTGACCCTCTGACAGTGCAGCACTCCCTCAGTACTGACCCTCTGACAGTGCGGCACTCCCTCCCCTCAGTACTGACCCTCTGACAGTGCGGCACTCCCTCAGTACTGACCATCTGACAGTGCGGCACTCCCTCAGTACTGACCCTCTGACAGTGCGGTGCTCCCTCAGTACTGACCCTCTGACAATGCGGCACTGCCTCAGTACTGACCCTCTGACAGTGCGGCACACCCTCAGTACTGACCCTCTGACAATGCGGAACTCCCTCAGTACTGACCCTCTGACAGTGCGGCACTCCCTCAGTACTGACCCTCTGACAGTGCGGCACTCCCTCAGTACTGACTCTCTGACAGTGCGGCACTCCCTCAGTACTGACCCTCTGACAGTGCGGCACTCCCTCAGTACTGACCCTCTGACAGTGCGGCGCTCCCTCAGTACTGACCCTCTGACAATGTGGCACTCCCTCAGTACTGACCCTCTGACAGTGCGGCACACCCTCAGTACTGACCCTCTGACAGTGGGGCACTCCCTCAGTACTGACCCTCTGACAGTGCAGCACTCCCTCAGTACTGACCCTCTGACAGTGCGGCACTCCCTCCCCTCAGTACTGACCCTCTGACAGTGCGGCACTCCCTCAGTACTGACCATCTGACAGTGCGGCACTCCCTCAGTACTGACTCTCTGACAGTGCGGCGCTCCCTCAGTACTGACCCTCTGACAATGCGGCACTGCCTCAGTACTGACCCTCTGACAGTCCGGCACACCCTCAGTACTGACCCTCTGACAATGCGGAACTCCCTCAGTACTGACGCTCTGACAGTGCGGCACTCCCTCAGTACTGACCCTCTGACAGTGCGGCACTCCCTCAGTACTGACCCTCTGACAGTCCGGCACTCCCTCAGTACTGACCCTCTGACAGTGCGGCACTCCCTCATTACTGACCCTCTGACAGTGCGGCACTCCCTCAGTACTGACCCTCTGACAATGCGGAACTCCCTCAGTACTGACCCTCTGACAGTGTGGCACTCCCTCAGTACTGACCCTCTGACAGTGCGGCACTCCCTCAGTACTGACTCTCTGACAGTGCGGCACTCCCTCAGTACTGACCCTCTGACAGTGCGGCACTCCCTCAGTACTGACCCTCTGACAGTGCGGCGCTCCCTCAGTACTGACCCTCTGACAATGTGGCACTCCCTCAGTACTGACCCTCTGACAGTGCGGCACAACCTCAGTACTGACCCTCTGACAGTGGGGCACTCCCTCAGTACTGACCCTCTGACAGTGCAGCACTCCCTCAGTACTGACCCTCTGACAGTGCGGCACTCCCTCCCCTCAGTACTGACCCTCTGACAGTGCGGCACTCCCTCAGTACTGACCATCTGACAGTGCGGCACTCCCTCAGTACTGGCCCTCTGACAGTGCGGTGCTCCCTCAGTATTGACCCTCTGACAATGCGGCACTGCCTCAGTACTGACCCTCTGACAGTGCAGCACTCCCTCAGTACTGACCCTCTGACAATGCGGAACTCCCTCAGTACTGACGCTCTGACAGTGCGGCACTCCCTCAGTACTGACCCTCTGACAGTGCGGCACTCCCTCAGTACTGACCCTCTGACAGTCCGGCACTCCCTCAGTACTGACCCTCTGACAGTGCGGCACTCCCTCATTACTGACCCTCTGACAGTGCGGCACTCCCTCAGTACTGACCCTCTGACAGTGCGGCACTCCCTCAGTACTGACCCTCTGACAGTGCGGTGCTCCCTCAGTACTGACCCTCTGACAATGCGGCACTGCCTCAGTACTGACCCCCTGACAGTGCGGCACTCCCTCAGTACTGACCCTCTGACAGTGCGGCACTCCCTCAGTACTGACCCTCTGACAGTGCGGCGCTCCCTCAGTACTGACCCTCTGACAATGTGGCACTCCCTCAGTACTGACCCTCTGACAATGTGGCGCTCCCTCAGTACTGACCCTCTGACAGTGCGGCGCTCCCTCAGTACTGACCCTCTGACAGTGCGGCGCTCCCTCAGTACTGACCCTCTGACAATGTGGCACTCCCTCAGTACTGACCCTCTGACAGTGCGGCACACCCTCAGTACTGACCCTCTGACAGTGGGGCACTCCCTCAGTACTGACCCCCTGACAGTGCAGCACTCCCTCAGTACTGACTCTCTGACATTGCGGCACTCCCTCCCCTCAGTACTGACCCTCTGACAGTGCGGCACTCCCTCAGTGCTGACCATCTGACAGTGCGGCACTCCCTCAGGACTGGCCCTCTGACAGTGCGGTGCTCCCTCAGTATTGACCCTCTGACAATGCGGCACTGCCTCAGTACTGACCCTCTGACAGTGCGGCACACCCTCAGTACTGACCCTCTGACAGTGCAGCACTCCCTCAGTACTGACCCTCTGACAATGCGGAACTCCCTCAGTACTGACGCTCTGACAGTGCGGCACTCCCTCAGTACTGACCCTCTGACAGTGCGGCACTCCCTCAGTACTGACCCTCTCACAGTGCGGCACTCCCTCAGTACTGACCCTCTGACAGTGCGGCACTCACTCAGTACTGACCCTCTGACAGTGCGGCACTCCCTCAGTACTGACCCTCTGACAGTGCGGTGCTCCCTCAGTACTGACCCTCTGACAATGCGGCACTGCCTCAGTACTGACCCTCTGACAGTGCGGCACAACCTCAGTACTGACCCTCTGACAATGCGGAACTCCCTCAGTACTGACCCTCTGACAGTGCGGCACTCCCTCAGTACTGAACCTCTGACAGTGCGGCGCTCCCTCAGTACTGACCCTCTGACAGTGCGGCACTCCCTCAGTACTGACCCTCTGACAGTGCGGCGCTCCCTCAATACTGACCCTCTGACAGTGCGGCACTCCCTCAGTACTGACCCTCTGACAGTGCGGCACTCCCTCAGTACTGACCCTCTGACAGTGCGGCACTCCCTCAGTACTGACCCTCCGACAGTGCGGCACTCCCTCAGTACTGACCCTCTGACAGTGCGGCACTCCCTCAGTACTGACCCTCCGACAGTGCGGCACTCCCTCAGTACTGACCCTCCCACAGTGCGGCACTCCCTCAGTACTGACCCTCTGACAGTGCGGCACTCCCTCAGTACTGACCCTCTGACAGTGCGGCACTCCCTCAGTACTGACCCTCCGACAGTGCGGCACTCCCTCAGTACTGACCCTCTGACAGTGCGGCACTCCCTCAGTACTGACCCTCCGAAAGTGCGGCACTCCCTCAGTACTGACCCTCTGACAGTGCGGCACTCCCTCAGTACTGACCCTCTGACAGTGCAGCACTCCCTCAGTATTGACCCTCTGACAATGCGCACTCCCTCAGTACTAACCCTCTGACAATGCGGCACTCCCTCAGTACTGAGACTCTGACAGTGCGGCACTCCCTCAATGCTGACCCTCTGACAGTGCGGCACTCCCTCAGTACTGACCCTCTGACAGTGCTGCACTCCCTCAGTACTGACCCTCTGACAGTGCGGCACTCCCTCAGTGCTGACCCTCTGACAGTGCGGCACTCCCTCAGTACTGACCCTCCGAAAGTGCGGCACTCCCTCAGTACTGACCCTCTGACAGTGCGGCACTCCCTCAGTACTGACCCTCTGACAGTGCAGCACTCCCTCAGTATTGACCCTCTGACAATGCGCACTCCCTCAGTACTAACCCTCTGACAATGCGGCACTCCCTCAGTACTGACCCTTTGTCAGTGCGGCGCTCCCTCAGTATTGACCCTCTGACAATTCGGCACTCCCTCAGTACTGACCCTCTGACAGTGCAGCACTCCCTCAATACTGACCCTCTGACAGTGCGGCACTCCCTCAGTGCTGACCCTCTGACAGTGCAGCACTCCCTCAGTACTGACCCTCTGACAATGCGGCACTCCCTCAGTACTGACCCTCTGACAGTGCGGCACTCCCTCAGTACTGACCCTCTGACAGTGCGGCACTCCCTCAGTACTGACTCTCTGACAGTGCGGCACTCCCTCAGTACTGACCCTCTGACAGTGCGGCACTCCCTCAGTACTGACCCTCTGACAGTGCCGCGCTCCCTCAGTACTGACCCTCTGACAATGTGGCACTCCCTCAGTACTGACCCTCTGACAGTGCGGCACACCCTCAGTACTGACCCTCTGACAGTGGGGCACTCCCTCAGTACTGACCCTCTGACACTGCAGCACTCCCTCAGTACTGACCCTCCGACAGTGCGGCACTCCCTCAGTACTGACCTTCGGACAGTGCGGCACTCCCTCAGTACTGACCCTCTGACAGTGCGGCGCTCCCTCAGTACTGACCCTCTGACAGTGCGGCACTCCCTCAGTACTGACCCTCTGACAGTGCGGCACTCCCTCAGTACTGACCATCTGACAGTGCGGCACTCCCTCAGTACTGACCCTCTGACAGTGCAGCACTCCCTCAATACTGACCCTCTGACAGTGCGGCACTCCCTCAGTGCTGACCCTCTGACAGTGCAGAACTCCCTCAGTACTGACCCTCTGACAATGCGGCACTCCCTCAATACTGACCCTCTGACAGTGCGGCACTCCCTCAGTACTGACCCTCTGACAGTGCGGCACTCCCTCAGTACTGACTCTCTGACAGTGCGGCACTCCCTCAGTACTGACCCTCTGACAGTGCGGCACTCCCTCAGTCCTGACCCTCTGACAGTGCCGCGCTCCCTCAGTACTGACCCTCTGACAATGTGGCACTCCCTCAGTACTGACCCTCTGACAGTGCGGCACACCCTCAGTACTGACCCTCTGACAGTGGGGCACTCCCTCAGTACTGACCCTCTGACACTGCAGCAGTCCCTCAGTACTGACCCTCTGACAGTGCGGCACTCCCTCAGTACTGACCATCTGACAGTGCGGCACTCCCTCAGTACTGACCCTCTTACAGTGCGGTGCTCCCTCAGTACTTACCCTCTGACAATGCGGCACTGCCTCAGTACTGACCCTCTGACAGTGCGGCACACCCTCAGTACTGACCCTCTGACACTGCGGAACTCCCTCAGTACTGACCCTCTGACAGTGCGGCACTCCCTCAGTACTGACCCTCTGACAGTGCGGCACTCCCTCAGTACTGACCCTCTGACAGTCGAGCACTCCCTCGGTACTGACCCTCTAAATGTGCGGCACTCCCTCAATACTGACCCTCTGACAGTGCGGCACTCCCTCAGTACTGACCCTCTGACAGTGTGGCACTCCCTCAGTACTGACCCTCTCACAGTGCAGCACTCCCTCAGTACTGACCCTCTGACAGTGCGGCACTCCCTCAGTACTGACCCTCTGACAGTGCAGCACTCCCTCAGTCCTGACTCTTTGACAGTGCAGCGCTCCCTCAGTACTGACCCTCTGACAGTACGGCACTCCCTCAGTACTGACCATCTGACAGTGCGGCACTCCCTCAGTACTGACCCTCTGACAGTGCGGCACTCCCTCTGTACTGACCCTCTGACAGTACGGCACTCCCTCAGTACTGACCCTCTGACAGTGCAGCACGCCCTCAGTCCTGACTCTCTGACAGTGCAGCGCTCCCTCAGTACTGACCCTCTGACAGTGCGGCACACCCTCAGTACTGACCCTCTGACAGTGCGGCACTCCCTCAGTACTGACCCTCTGACAGTGCGGCAGTCCCTCCGTACTGACCCTCTGACAGTGCGGCACTCCCTCAGTACTGACCCTCTGACAGTGCAGCACTCCCTCAGTACTGACCCTCTGACAGTGCGGCGCTCCCTCAGTACTGACCCTCTGACAGTGCAGCACTCCCTCAGTACTGACGCTTTGACAGTGCGGCACTCCCTCAGTACTGACCCTCTGTCAGTGCAGCACTCCCTCAGTACTGACCCTCTGACAGTGCGGCGCTCCCTCAGTACTGACCCTCTGACAGTGCAGCACTCCCTCAGTACTGACCCTCTGACAGTGCGGCACTCCCTCAGTACTGACCCTCTGACAGTGCGGCAGTCCCTCAGTACTGACCCTCTGACAGTGCGGCGCTCCCTCAGTACTGACCCTCTGACAGTGCGGCACTCCCTCAGTACTGACCCTCTGACAGTGCGGCACTCCCTCAGTACTGACCCTCTGACAGTGCGGCACTCCCTCAGTACTGACCCTCTGACAGTGCAGCACTCCCTCAGTACTGACCCTCTGACAGTGCAGCACTCCCTCAGTACTGACCCTCTGACAGTGCGGCACTCCCTCAGTACTGACCCTCTGACAGAGCGGCGCTCCCTCAGTACTGACCCTCTGACAGTGCGGCACTCCCTCAGTACTGACCCCCTGACAGTGCAGCACTCCCTCACTACTGACCCTCTGACAGTGCGGCACTCCCTCAGTACTAACCCTATGACAGTGCGGCACTCCCTCTGTACTGACCCTCTGACAGTGAGGCACTCCCTCAGTACTGACCCTCTGACAGTGCAGCGCTCCCTCAGTACTGACCCTCTGACAGTGCGGCAAGCCCTCAGTGCTGACCCTCTGACAGTGCAGCACTCCCTCAGTACTGACCCTCTGACAGTGCAGCACTCCCTCAGCACTGACCCTCTGACAGTGCAGCGCTCCCTCAGTACTGACCCTCTGACAGTGTGGCACTCTCTCAGTACTGACCCTCTGACAGTGCGGCACTCCCTCAGTACTGACCCTCTGACAGTGCGGCACTCCCTCAGTACTGACCCTCTGACAGTGCAGCGCTCCCTCAGTACTGACCCTCTGACAGTGCGGCACTCCCTCAGTACTGACCCTCTGACAGTGCGGCACTCCCTCAGTACTGACCCTCTGACAGTGCGGCGTTCCCTCAGTACTGACCCTCTGACAGTGCGGCACTCCCTCAGTACTGACCCTCTGACAGTGCGGCACTCCCTCAGTACTGACCCTCTGACAGTGCAGCACTCCCTCAGTACTGACCCTCTGACAGTGCTGCACTCCCTCAGTACTGACCCTCTGACAGTGCGGCACTCCCTCAGTACTGACCCTCTGACAGTGCGGCACTCCCTCAGTACTGACCCTCTGACAGTGCAGCACTCCCTCAGTACTGACCCTCTGACAGTGCGGCTCTCCCTCAGTACTGACCCTCTGACAGTGCGGCACTCCCTCAGTACTGACCCTCTGACAGTGCGGCACTCCCTCAGTACTGACCCTCTGACAGTGCGGCACTCCCTCAGTACTGACCCTCTGACAGTGCAGCACTCCCTCAGTACTGACCCTCTGACAGTGCTGCACTCCCTCAGTACTGACCCTCTGACAGTGCGGCACTCCCTCAGTACTGACCCTCTGACAGTGCGGCACTCCCTCAGTACTGACCCTCTGACAGTGCAGCACTCCCTCAGTACTGACCCTCTGACAGTGCGGCACTCCCTCAGTACTGACTCTCTGACAGTGCAGCACTCCCTCAGTACTGACCCTCTGACAGTGCAGCACTCCCTCAGTACTGACCCTCTGACAGTGCGGCACTCCCTCAGTACTGACTCTCTGACAGTGCAGCACTCCCTCAGTACTGACACTCTGACAGTGCAGCACTCCCTCAGTACTGACCCTCTGACAGTGCGGCACTCCCTCAGTACTGACCCTCTGACAGTGCGGCAGTCCCTCCATACTGACCCTCTTGTGGTGTTGGGTGTTCTGACACACAGATGAGCCAACACGGTTGTATATGGTACAACGCTATTTTATTTAAACTTACTATGTACAGTTTTGTCTTGACACTCTGCACGTGGGGATTCCCTGTTTGTGATTTTGTAACAGCTCTTCTCCGTGTCTTTGTCCCCAGACCTACTGACCACCAGGTGTCGTGCTCGTGCTTTTTATGTGGTTGGTGTTCTTGTGTGTGATTGGTTGTGGTGTTGTGTGCTCTGATTTGCCTGTTGGTGTGTCCATCATGATGTGTGTGTTTGAATATCATGACACCTGTGGGAGCGAGTCCCACATTCTCCCCCACTCCCTGTGGGAGGGAGTCCCACATTCTCCCCCACTCCCCGTGGGAGCGAGTCCCACATTCTCCCCACTCCCTGTGGGAGCGAGTACCACATTCTCCCCCACTCCCTGTGAGAGCGAGTCCCACATTCTCCCCACTCCCTGTGAGAGCGAGTCCCACATTCTCCCCACTCCCTGTGGGAGCGAGTCCCACATTCTCCCCACTCCCTGTGGGAGCAAGTCCCACATTCTCCCCACTCCCTGTGGGAGCGAGTCCCACATTCTCCCCACTCCCTGTGGGTGCGAGTCCCACATTCTCCCCACTTCCTGTGGGAGCGACTCCCACAGAGTTGATGTACGAGGCAAGTTTTTTACACAGAGGGTAGTGGGTGCCTGGAACTCGCTGCCAGAGGAGGTAGTGGAAGCAGGGACGATAGTGACATTTAAGGGGCATCTTGACAAATATATGAATAGGATGGGAATAGAGGGATACGGACCCAGGAAGTGTAGAAGATTGTAGTTTAGTTGGGCAGCATGGTCGGCACGGGCTTGGAGGGCCGAAGGGCCTGTTCCTGTGCTGTACATTTCTTTGTTCTTTGTTCTATATCATCAATGGAGCTCAGCCGTCCTTAGAGGTTATAGGAAGATCTATTCCACCCTTGGAAGCAGTGGGGACATTTGATTTAGCACTCTCACATGTAGGAGAAGTACTCCGGTCACACTTTGGAGAAGTATTGAACAACTCCTCGTCCCCCGTTACTCTTCTGAATAGGTTTCTGACCCGGGCCGCAAATCGAGGCTCTCTGTGAATCGTAGGTCATTATTCGTAGCCCTGTAGCGCCGTACTATACACCAACTTACACCGATATAAGACGTCTGATGGTAGATTTGCACCCGCAACCAATTGCACAGTCTTTTCTATTAAGGTTCGTTTGTAGTTAGGGAGGTTTCGCAAGCCGTTGCGGCTTGAGACTTTAATGAGGTAAAGACAGTGTTCAGGGAGCTTTACTCTGTATCTAACCCCGTGCTGTACCTGTCCTGGGAGTGTTTGATGGGGACAGTGTAGAGGGAGCTTTACTCTGTATCTAACCCCGTGCTGTACCTGTCCTGGGAGTGTTTGATAGGGACAGTGTAGAGGGAGCTTTACTCTGTATCTAACCCCGTGCTGTACCTGTCCTGGGAGTGTTTGATGGGGACAGTGTAGAGGGAGCTTTATTCTGTATCTAACCCCGTGCTGTACCTGTCCTGGGAGTGTTTGATGGGGACGGTGTAGAGGGAGCTTTACTCTGTATCTAACCCCGTGCTGTACCTGTCCTGGGAGTGTTTGATGGGGACAGTGTAGAGGGAGCTTCACTCTGTATCTAACCCCGTGCTGTACCTGTCCTGGGAGTGTTTGATGGGGACAGTGTAGAGGGAGTTTACTCTGTATCTAACCCCGTGCTGTACCTGTCCTGGGAGTGTTTGATGGGGACAGTGTAGAGGGAGCTTCACTCTGTATCTAACCCCGTGCTGTACCTGTCCTGGGAGTGTTTGATGGGGACAGTGTAGAGGGAGTTTACTCTGTATCTAACCCCGTGCTGTACCTGTACTGGGAGTGTTTGATGGGGACAGTGTAGAGGGAGCTTTACTCTGTATCTAACCCCGTGCTGTACCTGTCCTGGGAGTGTTTGATGGGGACAGTGTAGAGGGAGCTTTACTCTGGATCTAACCCCGTGCTGTACCTGTCCTGGGAGTGTTTGATGGGGACAGTGTAGAGGGAGATTTACTCTGTCTCTAACCCCGTGCTGTACCTGTCCTGGGAGTGTTTGATGGGGACAGTGTAGAGGGAGCTTTACTCTGTATCTATCCCCGTGCTGTACCTGTCCTGGGAGTGTTTGATGGGGACAGTGTAGAGGGAGATTTACTCTGTCTCTAACCCCGTGCTGTACCTGTCCTGGGAGTGTTTGATGGGGACAGTGTAGAGGGAGCTTTACTCTGTATCTAACCCCGTGCTGTACCTGTCCTGGGAGTGTTTGATGGGGACAGTGTAGACGGAGCTTTACTCTGTATCTAACCCCGTGCTGTACCTGTCCTGGGAGTGTTTGATGGGGACAGTGTAGAGGGAGCTTTACTCTGTATCTAACCCCGTGCTGTACCTGTCCTGGGAGTGTTTGATGGGGGACAGTGTAGACGGAGCTTTACTCTGTATCTAACCCCGTGCTGTACCTGTCCTGGGAGTGTTTGATGGGGACAGTGTAGAGGGAGCTTTACTCTGTATCTAACCCCGTGCTGTACCTGTCCTGGGAGTGTTTGATGGGGACAGTGTAGAGGGAGCTTTACTCTGGATCTAACCCCGTGCTGTACCTGTCCTGTAAGTGTTTGATGGGGACAGTGTAGAGGGAGCTTTACTCTGTATCTAACCCCGTGCTGTACCTGTCCTGGGAGTGTTTGATGGGGACAGTGTAGAGGGAGCTTTACTCTGTATCTAACCCCGTGCTGTACCTGTCCTGGGAGTGTTTGATGGGGACAGTGTAGAGGGAGCTTTACTCTGTATCTAACCCCGTGCTGTACCTGTCCTGGGAGTGTTTGATGGGGACAGTGTAGAGGGAGCTTTACTCTGTATCTAACCCCGTGCTGTACCTGTCCTGGGAGTGTTTGATGGGGACAGTGTAGAGGGAGCTTTACTCTGTATCGAACCCCGTGCTGTACCTGTCCTGGGAGTGTTTGATGGGGACAGTGTAGAGGGAGCTTTACTCTGTATCTAACCCCGTGCTGTACCTGTTCTGGGAGTGTTTGATGGGGACAGTGTAGAGGGAGCTTTACTCTGTATCTAACCCCGTGCTGTCCCTGTCCTGGGAGTGTTTGATGGGGACAGTGTAGAGGGACCTTTACTCTGTATCGAACCCCGTGCTGTACCTGTCCTGGGAGTGTTTGATGGGGACAGTGTAGAGGGAGCTTTACTCTGTATCTAACTCCGTGCTGTACCTGTCCTGGGAGTGTTTGATGGGGACATGTGTAGAGGGAGCTTTACTCTGTATCTAACCCCGTGCTGTCCCTGTCCTGGGAGTGTTTCATGGGGACAGTGTAGAGGGAGCTTTACTCTGTATCTAACCCCGTGCTGTACCTGACCTGAGAGTGTTTGATGGGGACAGTGTAGAGGGAGCTTTACTCTATATCTAACCCCGTGCTGCACCAGTCCTGGGAGTGTTTGATGGGGACAGTGTAGAGGGAGCTTTACTCTGTATCTAACCCCATGCTGTACCTGTCCTGGGAGTGTTTGATGGGGACAGTGTAGAGGGAGCTTGACTCTGTATCTAACCCCGTGCTGTACCTGTCCTGGGAGTGTTTGATGGGGACAGTGTAGAGGGAGCTTTACTCTGTATCTAACCCCGTGCTGTCCCTGTCCTGGGAGTGTTTGATGGAGACAGTGTAGAGGGAGATTTACTCTGTATCTAACCCCGTGCTGTACCTGTCCAGGGAGTGTTTGATGGGGACAGTGTAGAGGGAGCTTTACTCTGTATCTAACCACGTGCTGTCCCTGTCCTGGGAGTGTTTGATGGAGACAGTGTAGAGGGAGCTTTACTCTGTATCTAACCCCGTGCTGTACCTGTCCTGGGAGTGTTTGGTGAGGACAGTGTAGAGGGAGCTTTACTCTGTATCGAACCCCGTGCTGTACCTGTCCTGGAAATGTTTGATGGGGACAGTGTAAAGGGAGCTTTACTCTGTATCTAACCCCGTGCTGTACCTGTCCTGGGAGTGTTTGATGGGGACAGTGTAGAGGGAGCTTTACTCTGTGTCTAACCCCGTGCTGTACCTGACCTGAGAGTGTTTGATGGGGGACAGTGTAGAGGGAGTTTACTCTGTATCTAACCCCGTGCTGTACCTGTCCTGGGAGTGTTTGATGGGGACAGTGTAGAGGGAGCTTTACTCTGTATCTAACCCCATGCTGTACCTGTCCTGGGAGTGTTTGATGGGGACAGTGTAGAGGGAGCTTTACTCTGTATCTAACCCCGTGCTGTACCTGTCCTGGGAGTGTTTGATGGGGGACAGTGTAGAGGGAGCTTTACTCTGTATCTAACCCCGTGCTGTACCTGCCCTGGGAGTGTTTGATGGGGATAGTGGAGAGGGAGCTTTACTCTGTATCTAACCCCGTGCTGTACCTGTCCTGGGAGTGTTTGATGGGGACAGTGTAGGGGGAGCTTTACTCTGTATCTAACCCAGTGCTGTACCTGTCCTGGGAGTGTTTGATGGGGACTGTGTAGAGGGAGCTTTACTCTGTATCTAACCCCGTGCTGTACCTGTCCTGGGAGTGTTTGATGGGGACAGTGTAGAGGGAGCTTTACTCTGTAGCTAACCCCATGCTGTACCTGTCCTGGGAGTGTTTGATGGGGACAGTTTAGAGGGAGCTTTACTCTGTATCTAACACCGTGCTGTACCTGTCCTGGGAGTGTTTGATGGGGACAGTGTAGAGGGAGCTTTACTCTGTAGCTAACCCCATGCTGTACCTGTCCTGGGAGTGTTTGATGGGGACAGTGTGGAGGGAGCTTTACTCTGTATCTAACCCCGTGCTGTACCTGTCCTGGGAGTGTTTGATGGCGACAGTGTAGAGGAAGCTTTACTCTGTATCTAACCCCGTGCTGTACCTGTCCTGGGAGTGTTTGATGGGGACAGTGTAGAGGGAGCTTTACTCTGTATCTAACCCCGTGCTGCACCTGTCCAGGGAGTGATTGATGGGGACAGTGTAGAGGGAGCTTTACTCTGTATCTAACCCCGTGCTGTACCTGTCCTGGGAGTGTTTGATGGGGACAGTGTAGAGGGAGCTTTACTCTGTATCTAACCCCGTGCTGTACCTGTCCTGGGAGTGTTTGATGGGGACAGTGTAGAGGGAGCTTTACTCTGTATCTAACCCCGTGCTGTACCTGTCCTGGGAGTGTTTGATGGGGACAGTGTAGAGGGAGCTTTACTCTGTATCTAACCCCGTGCTGTACCTGTCCTGGGAGTGTTTGATGGGGACAGTGTAGAGGGAGCTTTACTCTGTAGCTAACCCCGTGCTGTACCTGTCCTGGGAGTGTTTGATGGGGACAGTGTAGAGGGAGCTTTACTCTGTAGCTAACCCCGTGCTGTACCTGTCCTGGGAGTGTTTGATGGGGACAGTGTAGAGGGAGCTTTACTCTGTATCTAACCCCGTGCTGTACCTGTCCTGGGAGTGTTTGATGGGGACGGTGTAGAGGGAGCTTTACTCTGATCTAACCCCGTGCTGTACCTGTCCTGGGAGTGTTTGATGGGGACAGTGTAGAGGGAGCTTTACTCTGTATCTAACCCCGTGCTGTACCTGTGCTGGGAGTGTTTGATGGGGACAGTGTAGAGGGAGCTTTACTCTGTATCTAACCCCGTGCTGTACCTGTCCTGGGAGTGTTTGATGGGGACAGTGTAGAGGGAGCTTTACTCTGTATCTAACCCCGTGCTGTCCCTGTCCTGGGACTGTTTGATGGGGACAGTGTAGAGGGAGCTTTACTCTGTATCTAACCCCGTGCTGTACCTGTCCAGGGAGTGTTTGATGGGGACAGTGTAGAGGGAGCTTTACTCTGTATCTAACCCCGTGCTGTACCTGTCCAGGGAGTGTTTGAAGGGGACAGTGTAGAGGGAGCTTTACTCTGTATCTAACTCCGTGCTGTACCTGTCCTGGGAGTGTTTGATGGGGACAGTGTCGAGGGAGCTTTACTCTGTATCTAACCCCGTGCTGTACCTGTCCTGGGAGTGTTTGATGGGGGCAGTGTAGAGGGAGCTTTACTCTGTATCTAACCCCGTGCTGTACCTGTCCTGGGAGTGTTTGATGGGGACAGTGTAGAGGGAGCTTTACTCTGTATCTAACCCCGTGCTGTACCTGTCCTGGGAGTGTTTGATGGGGACAGTGTAGAGGGAGCTTTACTCTGTATCTAACCCCGTGCTGTACCTGTCCTGGGAGTGTTTGATGGGGACAGTGTAGAGGGAGCTTTACTCTGTAGCTAACCCCGTGCTGTACCTGTCCTGGGAGTGTTTGATGGGGACAGTGTAGAGGGAGCTTTACTCTGTAGCTAACCCCGTGCTGTACCTGTCCTGGGAGTGTTTGATGGGGACAGTGTAGAGGGAGCTTTACTCTGTATCTAACCCCGTGCTGTACCTGTCCTGGGAGTGTTTGATGGGGGACAGTGTAGAGGGAGCTTTACTCTGTATCTAACCCCGTGCTGTACCTGTCCTGGGGGTGTTTGATGGGGACAGTGTAGAGGGAGCTTTACTCTGTATCTAACCCCGTGCTGTGGCTGTCCTGGGAGTGTTTGATGGGGACAGTGTAGAGGGAGCTTTACTCTGTATCTAACCCTGTGCGGTACCTGTCCTGGGAGTGTTTGATGGGGATAGTGTAGAGGGAGCTTTACTCTGTATCTAATTCCGTGCTGTACCTGTCCTGGGAGTGTTTGATGGGGACAGTGTAGAGGGAGCTTTACTCAGTATCTAACCCCGTGCTGTACCTGTCCTGGGAGTGTTTGATGGGGACAGTGTAGAGGGAGCTTTACTCTGTGTCTAACCCCGTGCTGTACCTGTCCTGGGAGTGTTTGATGGGGACAGTGTAGAGGGAGCTTTACTCTGTATCTAACCCCGTGCTGTACCTGTCCTGGGAGTGTTTGATGGGGACAGTGTAGAGGGAGCTTTACTCTGTATCTAACCCCGTGCTGTACCTGTCCTGGGAGTGTTTGATGGGGACAGTGTAGAGGGAGCTTTACTCTGTATCTAACCCCGTGCTGTACCTGTCCTGGGAGCGTTTGATGGGGACAGTGTAGAGGGAGCTTTACTCTGTGTCTAACCCCGTGCTGTACCTGTCCTGGGAGCTTTACCTGCTGATGCGGGCCCCGGTACTTTAGGGTCGGACGCCGCGCATGCGTGGGGCGGCGACCTCCAGCGGCCGCGCCGTGCCTCATGGCGGACACAGACCGCGGAGCTGGACCTCCCAAATAGTGCCCCCGATCGGCCGCCCGCCCACAAACTGCCCATTGCGTTAGAAGGCCCCCCCTCCCCGCCCTCCGATTGGCCCGCCCCCGACCAGGGCCGCCGCGGACTGAGTCCGCAGCCCCCACGCTCGTATCCCGACCGGCAGGACCATGTTAGATCGGCGCCATCAGGACCGTGGCCGGTCAGGGGGCGGCGAATAGCGGGGCGGGCCTCCAGCCACGGCCGTAGCTAGGGGGACTTCCCGGGTACGCCGCTTTTCGGGGCCCGGAGAGTCGAACTGGCGCCGGTCACGATTCCATGCGGGGAACTGGTTTCTCCGCCCCGGCATGTTATTGAAAATATGGAAAGGTGTGTCATTTGAAACATGGAAGTGGAATATCTGCTCTGAGAGAAACATGAGAGAATACAGGGAAAGATCCCACAAAGGGTTAACAGCACCTGCCAGGGAAGGATTGTAAAATGCAGATAGCCTTGCTCAAACAGGCTTAGCAAACAAGACAAACAGGATTTTGAATGAAGCCAAAAACAATGGCTCACACCTTCATTGAAAGTAACTAACTTAGTAAGCAGCTGGAAAGGAAAGGATGAGATTCAGTTGAATTTGGTGACAATTCTAGGTGTGAAATTCTGCTTACACCAGGTAAATTAAAGAAAACTGGAGACTATCAGTCTACGAGAAACATAATTCAAAGCCAAAATCAAAGTCAAAATTATGAGCTGAGGACACAATTGGAAAATAAAACTATAGAAATGACAGGAACCAAACCAAAAGTAACACCTCTTGAAGTGAAAGCATTTTGAACATCGCAAAGGACACAATGTAATCAGATCTATGAGATGAAGTCAAGTCAAAATGAATACTTAGTTGGATTAGAAAGTTTAGATCAAAGATACTTTTTACAATCAAAGTTAAATAAGAGTTACTTTACAATAACGTCATAAAAACTAGATAACTGTTAGAAAAATATATAAACCCGAAGAAAGGGAACAGCAGCCAGAACCAGAACCAGAACTCAGAGAGGGGGGGAGAGAGAGAGAGGGGACAAGCAGCTCGGAGTCAGATTACAGTCAGCTCGGCCATGGGAAAGAGACAGTGCAAAGCAGCCGAGCTAAAACAGCGAATACAGCTAAGGAAGACTAGAATTTAAAGAGTAGGCAGAGTCAGCTCAGAGACAGCCAGCAGAGCCAGCTCTCACAGCTCGGTACATGGGAAAGATAGGACATAGCAACCGAGCTCACCAGCGAATACATCTAAAGAAGACCAGACTTTAAAGAAGATGGTGGGCCTGAAGGTCCCTCCAACCAACCAGAAGGATCCAGAAGCAAGATCTTGTTAACTTTCTGCAGAGAAAGTAATTGCAGCTTTTAAAAGAAAAAATATAATAATAAAATAACTTAATTTAACCTGAAATAGTGGTTACTCCAAAGTCTACTTTACTGACTTAGCAATGCGGGACCCAGGATCGATGCTACTGTGGTAAGTAGATGAAATCTTCGGTGAAGGTATGGGTTATACTGGGGGATAACTTGAAAATATAGTTTGACCTGAATAGCACCCACTGAAGCTTGCATCGGAGTCAGGGAGTGAGAATCCCTGTTCACCATTTAGAATGTCGGCCCTTTTTGGTATCGGGGGAATTCTAAGAATAGTGGTGAGTTTTCAAAAACAGGTGCCGGTCGCGATTTCGGCGATGGGGGTGCAGAGAATCCCGCCCCATGTCTTTCCATTCAGCTTCCTGCCGAAATGAAACATTCTTCTTAATAAGATTCCGTAATGCTGGATAAATTGGGAATTAATTTACCCCCCCAAAATCACAAGACCAAGCGTTCTTAGAATCGCCCTTTTTATCCTTTGGAATTGGCATTTGACCAATTGGATGTATTTTATCCCGATCCGGGTTTGCACACCTTTCGAAATTACGTCACGTAGAATCTTCAATTTCTCTGCCAAATTGGCATTTGTCTCTGTTTAATGTCAGGCCTGACCATTGAACTCTTGTCGTCACTTGCATGAGTCTCGAGTAATGTTCTTCA
Organism: Scyliorhinus torazame; assembly: GCF_047496885.1. NCBI lineage: Eukaryota > Metazoa > Chordata > Chondrichthyes > Carcharhiniformes > Scyliorhinidae > Scyliorhinus > Scyliorhinus torazame. The sequence continues at coordinate 14,988,312 of NC_092730.1, read as the reverse complement.
GGCGTATTTGACCATATAATCACGTCATCAAGATGTGGTGAGCGTATTGTATTAACCATTCACAATGTATCTCACTGTATCATGCTGTTGCCCATGTGGGCTCCACCTATGGACCATTGTACGATATTACATAGAATGTATCATGTTGGAGCCCTTGTGGGCTCCGCCCCTGGCTCCGCCCCTTCAGGGGAGGTATAAAGAGTAGCTGCCCTGTAGGCGGCTCTCACTAGCAGAGCAGTCCCAGGCAGGCACTGATCGAGTCGATTTAAGCCACTGTTCAGTTCAACTCCCTGTCTCGCGTGAATTAATGGTCGCATCACTACATAGACTCGAACACCAGTTATTGTCTCCACACCCTGCTGGAGCGACTGCTGCTTCCGGATGTGGGAGGGGAGGGAAGAATTGGGGATATATACAAGTGGCTGGGGGAGCAGGGAGGCGAGCGGGTGGTGACGATCAAGGAGAAATGGGAAGCGGAGTTGGGAATGGAGATCAATTGGGGAGTATGGAGTGAGGCACTGCGAAGGGTAAACGGGACCTCCTCTTGTGCGAGGATGAGCCTGATACAGTTTAAGGTGGTGCACAGGGTGCGTATGACTCGGGCGAGAATGAGTGGGTTCTTTCAGGGGGCAGCAGATGAGGGTGAGAGGTGTGGGCGGGGGCCAGCGAATCACGCGCACATGTTTTGGGGCAGCGCGGAAAATTGGGAAGATTCTGGGCGGGAGTGTTCGCAGTCTTGGCCAGGATAGTGGAGGAGGGAGTGGACCCGGACCCTTTGGTGGCGATATTTGGGGTCTCAGAGAAGGCGGAGCTCACGGAGAGGAGGAAGGCCGATGTCGTGGCCTTCGCCTCTCTGATCGCACGGCGGCGAATTTTGCTGGAGTGGCGGTCGGCATCGCCACCGGGGGTAGCGGCCTGGCTGGGCGACCTGTACGTCTTCCTGCGGTTAGAGAAGGTAAAGTCTGAGTCAAGGGGCTCAGCAGGGGGGGTTTGAGGAAAGGTGGGGGATGTTTGTGACCGTGTTTGGGGGGCTGTTCATCGCGGGTGTGGGTGGAATCTGTCCAGACTGTACAGTTGATTCTGGAGAAGTATGTTTCCCAGGGTGTTTGCTTGCTGCAACCTGTTTTGATACATGTTTGTAATAAAATACATTGCTTTAAAAAGTTACTGGACGGGATTCTCCGATCCCGCCAAGTTAGGGCAGCACGGTAGCAATGTGGTTAGCACAATTGCTTCACAGCTCCAGGGTCCCAGGTTCGATTCCGGCTTGGGTCACTGTCTGTGCGGAGTCTGCACGCTCTCCCCGTGCGTGCGTGGGTTTCCTCCGGGTGCTCCGGTTTCCTCCCACAGTCCCAAGATGTGCGGGTTAGGTGGATTGGCCGTGATAAATTGCCCTTAGTGTCCAAAATTGCCCTTAGTGTTGGGTGGGGTTTACTGGGTTATGGGGATGGGGTGGAGGTGTTGACCTTGGGTGGGGTGCTCTTTCCAGGAGCCGGTGCAGACTCGATGGGCCGAATGGCCTCCTTCTGCACTGTAAATTCTATGATGAATTCTCCGTTGCTTGGTGGAATGTTTCCGAAGCAGCTACGAGACCAAAAGGTAGCCTGTTAAAACGGTACCTTCCAAACGGAGGATTAAATGTGCACCGCTGTCTACTTTTATTGTCTAACTGAAGCTGCGAAAATCCTCTCGGGGGCGTCCAGTTTCGGAAAGTATTTGGCACCAGCCATCTCTTCGGGATGGGGTCGTGCTCCCGTTTGATATTGTTACTGAGCCCTTTTGAATCAATGCACATGCGCGAGTCACCATTGGGGTTGCGAACACACGCACCATTGAGCTCACCCAGTCCAATTGGTGCTGTTACCTTTGATGTGATTTTTGCACTGTAACATCCTGTCCAATTCACCCTTCAGATGATCTCTCAAAGGTGCCGGCACTCTGCGAGACGAATGTACGACCGGCTTAGCATCGCTCTTGGATCGGACTGGATTTGTTTATTGTCACGTGTACCGAGGTACAGTGAAAAGTATTTTTCTGCGAGCAGCTCAACAGATCATTAAGTACATGGGAAGAAAAGGGAATAAAAGAAAATACATAATAGGGCAACACAACATATACAATGCAACCACATAAACTCCGACATCAGATGAAGCATACAGGGTGTAGTGTTAATCAGGTCAGTCCATAAGAGGGTCGTTTAGGAGTCTGGTGACAGCGGGGAAGAAGCTGTTTTTGAGTCTGTTCGTGCGTGTTCTCAGACTTCTGTATCTCCTGCCCGATGGAAGAAGTTGGAAGAACAAAGAACAAAGAACAAAGAAATGTACAGCACAGGAACAGGCCCTTCGGCCCTCCAAGCCCGTGCCGACCATGCTGCCCGACTACACTACAATCTTCTACACTTCCTGGGTCCGTATCCCTCTATTCCCATCCTATTCATGTATTTGTCAAGATGCCCCTTAAATGTCACTATCGTCCCTGCTTCCACCACCTCCTCCGGTAGCGAGTTCCAGGCACCCACTACCCTCTGCGTAAAAAACTTGCCTCGTACATCTACTCTAAACCTTGCCCCTCTCACCTTAAACCTATGCCCCCTAGTAATTGACACCTCTACCCCGGGGAAAAGCCTCTGACTATCCACCCTGTCTATGCCCCTCATAATTTTGTAGACCTCTATCAGGTCTCCCCTCAACCTCCTTCGTTCCAGTGAGAACAAACCGAGTTTATTCAACCGCTCCTCATAGCTAATGCCCTCCATACCAGGCAACATTCTGGTAAATCTCTTCTGCACCCTCTCTAAAGCCTCCACATCCTTCTGGTAGTGTGGCGACCAGAATTGAACACTATACTCCAAGTGTGGCCTAACTAAGGTTCTATACAGCTGCAACATGACTTGCCAATTCTTATACTCAATGCCCCGGCCAATGAAGGCAAGCATGTCGTATGCCTTCTTGACTACCTTCTCCACCTGTGTTGCCCCTTTCAATGACCTGTGGACCTGTACTCCTAGATCTCTTTGACTTGCGTCGTGAGGAAGCCGGGTGGGAGGGGGTCTTTGATTATGGTGCCCGCTTTCCCCAGGCAGCAGAAGGTGTAGATGGAGTCAATGGATGGGAGGCAGGTTCGTGTGATGGACTGGGCAGTGTTCACGACTCTCTGAAGTTTCTTGTGGTCCTGGGCCGAGCAGTTGCCATACCAGGCTGTGATGCAGCCCCATAGGATGCTTTCTATGGTGCATCTGTAAAAGTTGGTAAGAGTCAATGTGGACATGCCGAATTTCCTGAGGAAGTATAGGCGCTGTTGTGCTTTCTTGGTGGTAGCGTCGACATGGGTGGACCAGGACAGATTTTTGGAGATGTGCACCCCCTAGGAATTTGAAGCTGTTAACCATCTCCACCTCGGCCCCGTTGATGCTGACAGGGGTGTGTACAGTACTTTGCTTCCTGAAGTCAATGACCAGCTCTTTAGTTTTGCTGGCATTGAGGGAGAGATTGTTGTTGCTACACCACTCCACTAGGTTCTCTATCTCCCTCCTGTATTCTGACTCATCGTTATTCGAGATCCGGCCCACTATGGTCGTATCGTCAGCAAACGTGTAGATGGAGTTGGAACCAAGTTTTGCCACACAGTCGTGTGTGTACAGGGAGTAGAGTAGGGGGCTAAGTACGCAGCCTTGCAAGTGCACCTCTTGAACTGAATGCTAGACGTGAACGGAAATGCGGCCATCCCACTGAATACATTTGGGAATTTGTACGGGATCTCTTCTATCTTCACTGAGGGGACCAGTAAACGTGCTGGCAGTGAACGGATTGTCTGCACCAAATTTAATTGTATGCAATCATCCACACCTATCAATGATGATTTTGTGCAGTCAACAACTTCAAACCCCAAAGGAGTGCACATCTCATAATTCTTTACGTTGCAATTGCGTTCCCATTGTCGTCAGTCAGATGACATTTGGCCGATTTAATCTTTGGAGATTTCTGTATCAGTGTCAGCATCTATAATCGAATTGGCTTGCGCACCTGTGTCAAGTTTAAATTAAACACCATTTACGTTCAGTGTAACAGTCCAGTCCTTTTTTAGATTTGTAATTTGAAGTCTTTTATTTTCATCAGTGTCCAATTTATTTATTTTAAATATATATTTACAGTACCCAATTTGATTTTTTTTTCCAATGAAGGGGCAATTTAGCGCGGCCAATCCACCTAGCCAGCACATCTTTGGGTTGTGTGGGGGCAAAACCCACGCAGACACGGGGGGAATGTGCAAACTCCACACGGACAGTGACCCAGGGCCGGGAGTCGAACCCGGGTCCTCAGCGCCGCAGTCCCAGTGCTAACCACTGCGCCACGTGCCGCCCCGCTCTGCACTTTCGTATTTAGTTTGTATGATTTTTTTTTTAGAGTCTTTCACCTGTTTCGTTGGTGCAGACCGACAGTGGGAGGCAAAATGATTCGATTTACCGCATTGCGAGCATCTTTCTCCACGTGCGGGGCGCGGTTCTTTCTAAAATGGGCGCGTCCGCGCCACGTACACGTCATCACGCTGCGTGCGAATCGATCGGTTCGCCTTGCATCCTTTTCTTAAACACGTCGCGCCCATTCATTTCATTCACTTGAGCTTCACAGTGGATGTCAAATTTGTTCATTACCGGCTCATTATTTTTTTAATATCCTCGCTGTTTTCCAATTGGAAAGAATTGTACAACTCGATTGCTTGCTGTCCCGCGAAATTTAGAGAGAAGTACAATTTTACCATGGTCAGGAGCTGAGTCTAGTGTGGAGGCAGGTAAAAGTTCTTCAAACTGTTGTTGAAAGTTTTCCAATTTAGATTGGGTTTTCCAGTCACCTTGAAGTGCCTTTTGCCGGCCTTCCATCTTGTCGGCAGACATCGAGATCTATTCAGTCGTGCGATGGTCCTCCTCCTTATCTTTAAAACTAATCTGACTGCGTGGGGCTCTATGTGTTGCTCATAAGACCATAAGACACAGGAGCAGAATTAGGCCACTCGGCCCATCGAGCCTGCTCCACCATTCAATCATGGCTGATATTTTTCTCATCCCCATTCTCCTGCCTCCTCCCCATAACCCCCTTATTAATCAAGAACCTATCTATCTCTGTCTTAAAGACACTCAGTGATTTGGCCTCCCACAGCCTTCTGCGGCAAAGAGTTCCACAGATTCACCACCCTCTGGCTGAAGAAATTCCTCCTCATCTCTGTTTTAAAGGATCGTCCCTTCAGTCTGAGATTGTGCCCTCTGGTTCTAGTTTTTCCTACAAGTGGAAACATCCTCTCCACGTCCACTCTATCCAGGCCCCGCAGTATCCTGTAAGTTTCCATAAGATTCCCCCCTCATCCTTCTAAACTCCAACGAGTACAGACCCAGAGTCCTCAACCGCTCCTCACACGACAAGCTCTTCATTCCAGGGATCATTCTTGTGAACCTCCTCTGGCCCCTTTCCAAGGCCCCAGCACATCCTTCCTTAGATACGGGGCCCAAAACCGCTCACAATACTCCAAATGGGGCCTGCCCAGAGCCTCAGAAGTACATCCCTGCTCTTGTATTCTAGCCCTCTCGACGTGAATGCTAACATTGCATTTGCCTTCCTGCCGACTGAACCTGCACATTAACCTCAGGATGGATCTGTAGTGTACACAAAGACCACTAAAAGTGAAGTCCAATAACAAAGCTAATATTTTTTTTTCTAGATTTAGAGTATATATCCAATTAAGGGGCAATTGAGCGCGGCCAATCCACCAACCCTGCACATCTCTGGGTTGTGGGGGTGAGACCCACGCAGACACGGGGAGAATGTGCAAACTCCACACGGACAGTGACCCAGAGCCGGGATCGAACCTGGGACCTCGGCGCCGTGAGGCAGCGGTGCTAACCCACTGCGCCACCCGTAAAAGCTAATATTTATAACACTACTTATTATACAGTTTGATCACTATTCCTAAAGCAAGCAATATTATAACTAGACCTACAATCTACACTATACCAACACTTTTTTCATGCACACTATCTTAAATTGTTCTCTGCTCTGCTCCTTGTCTCTCTGGCCTTCTTGACACTCTCTCCCAGAAGCCTGAGATGCATTCCTTTTTGTAGGTCTGCTCCCCAGCTCCATCCAGTGGTCGATTATAAGATTACATTAACCTTTTATGTACTAGACATTCTACACAATGCCACAACCTGCAACATCTTTGAACTTTGTTTTTGAAAACTCACCACTATTGTTAGAAGTCCCCCGATACCAAAAAGGGCCGACATTCTAAATGGTGATCAGGGATTCTCACTCCCCGACTCCGATGCAAGCTTCAGTGGGTGCTATTCAGGTCAAACTATATTTTCAAGTTATCCCCCAGTATAACCCATACCTTCACCGAAGATTTCATCTACTTACCACAGTAGCATCGATCCTGGGTCCCGCATTGCTAAGTCAGTAAAGTAGACTTTGGAGTAACCACTATTTCAGGTTAAATTAAGTTATTTTATTGTAATATTTTTTCTTTTAAAAGCTGCAATTACTTTCTCTACAGAAAGGTAACAAGATCTTGCTTCTGGATCCTTCTGGTTGGTTGGAGGGACCTTCAGGCCCACCATCTTCTTTAAAGTCTGGTCTTCTTTAGATGTATTCGCTGATGAGCTCGGTTGCTGTGTCCTATCTTTCCCATGTACCGAGCTGTGAGAGCTGGCTCTGCTGGCTGTCTCTGAGCTGACTCTGCCTACTCTTTAAATTCTAGTCTTCCTTAGCTGTATTCGCTGTTTTAGCTCGGCTGCTTTGCCCTGTCTCTTCCCCATGGCCGAGCTGACTGTAATCTGACTCCGAGCTGCTTGTCCCCTCTCTCTCTCTCCCCCCCTCTCTGAGTTCTGGTTCTGGTTCTGGCTGCTGGTCCCTTTCTTCGGGTTTATATATTTTTCTAACAGTTATCTAGTTTTTATGACGTTATTGTAAAGTAACTCTTATTTAACTTTGATTGTAAAAAGTATCTTTGATCTAAACTTTCTAATCCAACTACGTATTCATTTTGACATAACCTCTTCTCATAGATCTGATTACATTGTGTCCTTTGCGATGTTCAAAATGCTTTCACTTCAAGAGGTGTTACTTTTGGTTTGGTTCCTGTCATTTCTATAGTTTTATTTTCCAATTGTGTCCTCAGCTCATAATTTTGACTTTGATTTTGGCTTTGAATTATGTTTCTCGTAGGCTGATAGTCTCCAGTTTTCTTTAATTTACCTGGTGTTAGCAGAATTTCACACCTAGAATTGTCACCAAATTCAACTGAACCTCATCCTTTCCTTTCCAGCTGCTTACTAAGATAGTTAACTTCAACGAAGGTGTGAACCATTGTTTTTGGCTTCATTCAAAATCCTGTTTGTCTTGTTTGCTGAGCCTGTTTGAGCAAGGATCTCTGCATTTTACAATCCTCTCCTGGCAGCTGCTGTTAACCCTTTGTGGGATCTTTCCCTGCATTCTCTCATGTTTCTCTCAGACCAGATATTCCACTTCCATGTTTCAAATGACACACCTTTCCATATTTTCAATAACAACTGTGGGAGGAAACCGGAGCACCCGGAGGAAACCCACGGAGATACGGGCAGAACGTACAAACTCCGCACAGACAGTGACCCAAGCCGGGAATCGAGCCGGGGTCCCTGGCACCGTCAGGCTCTGGGGTTTGGGCGCTTTGGACAATCAAAACATTTATATTATTGTTTTTTTTCCTTGCAAATTTAGAGTACCCGATTCATTTTTTCCAATTAAGGGGCAATTTAGCGTGGCCAATCCATCTCACCCTGCACACCTTTTTGTGTTGTGGGGGCGAAACCCACGCAGACACGGGGAGAATGTGCAGACTCCACACGGACAGCGACCCAGAGCCGTGAGGCAGCAGTGCTAACCACTGCGTCGCCGTGATGCCCAAAACATTTACATTATAACTATAGCCGTTCTAGAATGTTCTTCCTACATAGAACATAGAACATAGAACGATACAGCGCAGTACAGGCCCTTCAGCCCACGATGTTGCACCGAAACAAAAGCCATCTAACCTACACTATACCATTATCATCCATATGTTTATCCAATAAACTTTTAAATGCCCTCAATGTTGGCGAGTTCACTACTGTAGCAGGTAGGGCATTCCACGGCCTCACTACTCTTTGCGTAAAGAACCTACCTCTGACCTCTGTCCTATATCTATTACCCCTCAGTTTAAAGCTATGTCCCCTCGTGCCAGCCATATCCATCCGCGGGAGAAGGCTCTCACCGTCCACCCTATCCAACCCCCTGATCCTGTTGCTTTTATTCTTGCTGGGCCATGAGAGCGAGAGTAAATCCCTGGTGTGATCGCTGATCCTTCCCGGACAGGCACTCCCAGTGACAATATTCAGGTCTGAACCTGGTTTTGTTTGTTTTAACTTTACCTGGAATCCGATACCCGCACGCTGACCTTGCGCTCCACACGTGTTGTCATGGTGATTTGGTGCGCTGCAAATTCCCGGCCTTTAATCCCACAGACAAAGAGGAAATAAAGAGTTTGTTTGTTGCTAACTTTCCGTTGGTTCAATTGCTCTGTTTTATTGCCTTTGCTCTCGAGTCGCCAGGTATCTTTATGATGCCGCCACGAGGTTCAAGTCCAAGTAATGATCAATAACCCAATACACCGATTAGTAAGATTCAAATCAAAGCACATTTATTATACACAGTAATCGCTACTCATGCACAAATTCTACGTCTAAGCTACTTCTACAACTAACAGGCCTATACTTAACTTCGGACTGGCCCACCAGGTCAGGGGAACAAATGGCCTTTCGTTCGGGTTCTGAGTCTGCGGGATTCGAAGTTGGTACGGATTGGTAGCTAGGAGCGCCTATCTCGTAGCGAGCGTTGAATTAAGACTTACTTCGTCGGGGGGTCACTGCACCGGTCACGGTCAAGATTGGTTCGCGTTGCTGGGTGACTGTGGAAGCCAGGTATTTCTGATACAACTAGTATCGGTGAAAGATAGCTGTTTAAGCCCCAGTTTTGAATACCCATTTTTAAATGAGGATTTCAGCGCCCATAACCTCAGGTCACCTCTGGACATGCAGAGACACAAAACAACATGAAACAGCACAATTCCATCATAGATTGAAACAGCAAGTTGCAAAACAATTTGACACTGCTTGTGCTACTGTCAAGGACAAGGGCTGAATTCCGTGGCAACGAGGTGGCAGGAGTCCAGTGCAGTTTGTAGAGCATAGAATCAAAGATATATTTGATTCCAGCTTTCTCGACATGAAGTCTCCATTGTTACATTAGCCAAGCTAGCTTAAAACCAGATTATTGCCGGTAAAGATACAGCAGAATATCTCATTCCGTAACATAGACAAGTATGCAGATACGCAACATTTAAAGCTGATGTTGCACATTGAAGATGGACAGCTTGCGGTCAAATCAAATGTGTTTGAGTCTAACCCAAACCAATTAGGATTATATTGGGGTGTGATTAGAGGACTTAAGACAGATATGAAAGTGTATAACTGAAAAGTTTCCCCCCCCCCGCCATTTTAGTCTGTCTGTTTAGTAAGTCTGTTAGCCTGTCCTTAATTCTCTGAGTCTGTCTGTTAAGTCTGTCTGTTAGTCTGTCAGTATGTCTTTGTAGTGATGTAGTGTTTTAGTGTGTTTCTATAGTAGCGCTCTCTCTCTCTCTTTTTCATGTTTCATTTCCAGACTTTGACCTTTTAAAAGTTACTTTCGAGCTGTCTGCCGAAGCAAGGAGATAATGTCTTGATTCTCTGAAAGCTTCAAATTGTCTACCAATTGCCTTTTAAATGACTTTCAAATTGTAATCAATAGAACTAAAATAAAAGAATTCCTTTTGGCACCCGAGACGTTTTAACTGCAATAGTCCCAGTAGTCGCAAAGTGCTACTGGTAACCGAATAGTAGAAATAATATAAATTCCTTCAACTTTACACAGTCAAATAATACTAGGAATCCAACAACTTGGCGTAGTCCAGAAATATTATAGGATTCTTTCAACTTGGCGTAGTCGGCAGCTGGGGGGGTACTGAGAACGACCTTCGGAGGCCCAGGTGACGACGGAAAGCTTCGGAGAGAATCGGAGGAGGCCCAGAAGACAGCCGGAACCCACGGCTAGACTAGGGTAAGAAATATCTTTTTCACCCATTAAAAGTCTTAACGCCGCATCAATCAGTACTTCGACCCTTGAAAAGAACACTTTTATAGACTGTGTTAAATCAATCAGGTGCCGGTCGTTGAAACTAAAATAAAACGGGACTGAAAAAATAGTCACGGCAGCCAGCGATCAAGGAAAATTTCTGGCTGATCCAAATCAAAGTGTAGATTCAGAGCCTTTAGCAGACAGAAAATTACTCCCCACTACATCCAAGGGGGCTGCTGGAATACCAGGGGCGGGATTCTCCACCCCCACGCCGAAGTGGCCGCGCCGTCGTGAACGCCGTCGAGGTTCACGACGGCGCGGAACGGCCCCGGTCCCGACCGATTCAGGCCCTGGCAATGGGCCAGGATCGGGGCCGCGTCATCTACCCGCGCCCGGCCTTGTCGCCCGCGTAAATGCGGCGCCGCATAGATGACGCGGCCGGCGCCGCATAACGGGCGTCACCCGCGCATGCGTGGTTGCCGTCCTCTCTAAATCCGCCCCGCAAGAAGATGGGGGACGGATCTTGCGGGGCCGCGGAAGGAAGGAGGTCCTTCACCCCACATTCCAGGTGAAGCCCGGTGCAGGATCCCCCCTCGCCCCCCCAGCGTTCACGCACCGCCCACGATTGCAGCGACCAGGTGTGGACGGCGCCGGGGGGGGGGGGAACCCGCCGTTTTGGCCTGGCCGCTCGGCCCATCTGGGCCTCAGAATAGCGGGGGTGCCGGAGAATCGCCATTTTGGGTGTCTCCGGCGATTCTCCGGCGATTCTCCGGCCCGCGGAACTCGACCGGGCCGTTCCCGCCGCTTGGGAGAATCGCGGGAGGGCGTCGCACCGGTTCCCCGGAAATTTCGGCGGCCCAGGCGATTCTCCCAACCGGCGTGGAAGTGAAGGATCGCGCCCCAGATGTTTCTGTTGAAGATATGTTGGGGGATTTTAGATCTTTCATTTGTAGACAATTTGGACTGTCTGGAGTTGCCACAAAAATTGAATCTAAATATGGGGCGTCATTCTCCGACCCCCCGCCGGGTCGGAGAATGGCCGTTGGCCGCCGTGAATCCCGCCCCCGCCCCCGCCGAAGTCTCCGGTACCGGAGATTGGGCGGGGGCGGGAATCGGGCCGCGCCGGTTGGCAGGACCCCCCGCTCAATTCTCCGGCCCGGATGGGCCGAAGTCCCGCCCAGAAATTGCCTGTCCCGCCGGCGTAAATCAAAGCTGGTATTTACCGGCGGGACCAGGCGGCGTGGGCGGGCTCCGGGGTCCTGGGGGGGGGGGCGATCTGACCCCGGGGGGGTGCCCCCACGGTGGCCTGGCCCGCGATCGGGGCCCACCGATCCGCGGGCGGGCCTGTGCTGTGGGGGCACTCTTTCCCTTCCGCCTCCGCCACGGTCTCCACCATGGCGGAGGCGGAAGAGACTCCGTCCACTGCGCATGCGCGGGAAACTGTCGGCGGCCGCTGACGCTCCCGCGCATGCGCCGCATTTCCGCGCCAGCTGGCGGGGCAACAAACGCCACTCCCGCCAGCTGGCGGGGCGGAAATCCCTCCGGCGCCGGCCTAGCCCCTCAATGTTGGGGCTCGGCCCCCAAAGATGCGGAGCATTCCGCACCTTTGGGCCGGCGTGATGCCCGTCTGATTGGCGCCGTTTTTGGCGCCAGTCGGCGGACATCGCGCCGTTGGGGGAGAATTTCGCCCCTGATACCCCCAAAGGACAGTGGTCCCTTGATAATATCAAGAAGGACTTCCTGGTGCGGCGATGACCAGCTGAGTCGCACGTTTCGGCAGCTCCCTGTGAAACGGACTTTTGGGCTCTTGATAGGAGCCCCAACGGCAATTTTAACGGCTAAAAACACCGTGCGGTAAACCAGGAGGGTGTTCCCCCTGGACACGGATGGAAAAAGGAGAGGAAAGTGGCCGGATTGCAGCGGATCCTTTGGAACAACGGCAAGGAAGGCAAGCAAAAACCAAGATGGCGTCGGAAGGTGGCAGTTTCATATGGGGCTCTGAACAACAAGAGTTCTTGAAATGCTGCGTGGAGGAGATAAAAAAGGAAATGAAGAAAGAGTTGTTGGCCCCGATACTACAGGCGATCGAAGGGCTAAAGGAGGAACAAAAGACCCAGGAGCGGGAGCTTCGGGTCGTGAAGGCAAAGGCAGCCGAGAATGAGAACGATATACAGGGCCTGGTGGTGAAGACGGAGACGCAGGAGGCACATCAGAAACGATCTGTGGAGAGGTTGGAGGCACTGGAAAACAACGCGAGGAGGAACAACTTGAGGATTCTTGGCCTTCCTGAAGGTGCGGAGGGGGCGGACGTCGGGGCATATGTGAGCACGATGCTGCACTCGTTAATGGGAGCGGAGGCCCCGGCGGGTCCGTTGGAGGTGGAGGGAGCATACCGAGTTATGGTGCGAGGATCGAGAGCAGGAGAAACTCCCAGAGCCATAGTGGTGAGATTCCTCCGTTTTAAGGATAGAGAAATGGTCCTTAGATGGGCGAAGAAAACTCGGAGCAGTAAATGGGAGAACGCGGTGATCCGCGTTTATCAAGACTGGAGTGCGGAGGTGGCGAGAAGGAGGGCGAGCTTTAATCGGGCCAAGGCGGTACTTCACAAAAGGAAGATAAAGTTTGGAATGCTGCAACCGGCAAGACTGTGGGTCACATATCAAGGGAGGCACCACTACTTTGAGACGGCGGATGAAGCGTGGACTTTTATTGTAGAAGAAAAACTGGAATGAGTGGATTATGAAAAAGAACGTTTGGACAAAGTGGTGGGGCGAATGGGGGGGGCGAAGAGGGGTTTTATGTTCTAATCCTGCGGTATGGTAACTTTTCTTTCTCCCACAGGTGGTGATGGGGGGAGGTGGGGAGGGAGAGGAGATGGGGCGTTGGCCATGGGAGGCGGGGCCGAGGGAGAGGCGCGGGCTTGGTTCCCGCGCTATGATAATTATGGCGGGAATAGAGAAGCAGGAAGGAGGGGGCGTCGCACGGTGCGAGCCGAGGTCACGGGGGGAAGCCGAGGTCAGCCAGAGTTTGCTGACTTCTGGGAGCAACATGGGGGGAGTAATTACGCTAGCGGGGGGTCTAGCGGGGGGGGTGGGAGGGGGGAATTACTGGGTTGCTGCTGCTGGGGAAAGGGGGGAGTGGGTATGGGAGAGGATGGGCGGGGGGGGGCACCGTCTGGGAGAGATACAGCTGCGTGGGAACTGGGTGAGAAGCTGGAAAAAGATGATGGCTAATCGGCAAGGGGGGGGGGTGGGAAGCCCCCCAACTCGGCTGATCACGTGGAACGTGAGAGGGCTCAACGGGCCGATAAAGAGGGCACGAGTACTCGCACACCTTAAGAAACTTAAAGCAGATGTGGTTATGTTACAGGAAACGCACCTGAAACTGATAGACCAGGTTAGGCTGCGTAAAGGATGGGTGGGGCAGGTGTTCCATTCGGGGCTGGATGCGAAAAACAGGGGGGTGGCTATATTAGTGGGGAAGCGGGTAATGTTCGAGGCAAAGACTATAGTGGTGGATAACGGGGGCAGATACGTGATGGTGAGTGGCAAATTACAGGGAGAGATGGTGGTTTTGGTAAACGTGTATGCCCCGAACTGGGATGATGCCAATTTTATGAGGCGAATGCTAGGACGCATCCCAGACCTAGAGACCGGAAAGCTGATAATGGGGGGAGACTTTAACACGGTGTTGGAACCAAGGCTGGATAGGTCGAAGTCCAGGACTGGCAGGAGGCCGGCAGCAGCCAAGGTGCTTAAGGATTTTATGGAGCAGATGGGAGGTGTGGACCCGTGGAGATTCAGTAGACCGAGGAGTAAGGAGTTCTCGTTTTTCTCCTATGTCCATAAAGTCTATTCGCGCATAGACTTTTTTGTGTTGGGTAGGGCATTGATCCCGAGGGTGAGGGGGACGGAATATACGGCTATAGCCATTTCGGATCATGCCCCACACTGGGTAGACTTGGAGATAGGGGAGGAAACAGGAGGGCGCCCACCCTGGAGAATGGACATGGGACTAATGGCGGATGAGGGGGTGTGCCTAAGGGTGAGGGGATGTATTGAAAAGTACTTGGAACTCAATGACAATGGGGAGGTTCAGGTGGGAGTGGTCTGGGAGGCGTTGAAGGCGGTGGTTAGGGGGGAGCTGATATCAATAAGGGCACATAAAGGGAAGCAGGAGAGTAAGGAACGGGAGCGGTTGCTGCAAGAACTTTTGAGGGTGGACAGACAATATGCGGAAGCACCGGAGGAGGGACTGTACAGGGAAAGGCAAAGGCTGCATGTGGAATTTGACTTGCTGACTACAGGCACTGCAGAGGCACAATGGAGGAAGGCGCAGGGTGTACAGTATGAATATGGGGAGAAGGCGAGCAGATTGCTGGCACACCAATTGAGGAAAAGGGGAGCAGCGAGGGAAATAGGGGGAGTGAGGGATGAGGAAGGAGAGATGGAGCGGGGGGCGGAGAGAGTGAATGAAGTGTTCAAGTCGTTTTATAAAAAATTGTATGAAGCTCAACCCCCGGATGGGAGGGAGAGAATGATGGATTTTTTGGATCGGCTGGAAATTCCCAAGGTGGAAGAGCAGGAAAGGGTGGGACTGGGAGCACAGATCACGGTAGAAGAAGTGGTGAAAGGAATTAGGAACATGCAGACGGGAAAGGCCCCGGGACCGGACGGATTCCCAGTTGAATTTTACAGAAAGTATTTGGACTTGCTCGCCCCGGTACTGACGAGGACCTTTAACGAGGCAAAGGAAAGGGGACAACTGCCCCCGACTATGTCTGAAGCAACGATATCGCTTCTCTTAAAGAAGGAAAAGGATCCGCTACAATGCGGGTCCTACAGACCAATTTCCCTCCTAAATGTGGATGCCAAGGTAATGGCAATGAGAATAGAGGAATGTGTCCCGGGGGTGGTTCACGAGGACCAAACTGGGTTTGTGAAGGGGAGACAGGTGAACACGAATATACGGAGGCTGTTAGGGGTAATGATGATGGCCCCACCAGAGGGTGAAACGGAGATAGTAGTGGCGATGGATGCCGAGAAAGCATTTGATAGAGTGGAATGGGATTATCTGTGGGAGGTGTTGAGGAGATTTGGTTTTGGAGAGGGGTATGTTAGATGGGTGCAGCTGTTGTATAGGGCCCCAGTGGCGAGTGTGGTCACGAATGGACGGGGATCGGCATATTTTCGGCTCCATAGAGGGACAAGGCAGGGATGTCCTCTGTCCCCATTACTGTTTGCACTGGCGATTGAGCCCCTGGCGATAGCGCTGAGAGGTTCCAAGAGATGGAGGGGAATACTTAGGGGAGGAGAAGAACACCGGGTATCTTTATATGCGGATGATCTGCTACTATATGTGGCGGATCCGGCGGAGGGGATGCCAGAAATAATGCAGATACTTGGGGAGTTTGGGGATTTTTCAGGGTATAAATTGAACATGGGGAAGAGTGAGCTGTTTGTGGTGCATCCAGGGGAGCAGAGTAGAGAAATAGAAGACCTACCGTTGAGGAAGGTAACAAGAGACTTTTGTTACCTGGGGATCCAGATAGCTAAGAATTGGGGCACATTGCACAGGCTAAATTTAACGCGGTTGGTGGAACAGATGGAGGAAGATTTCAAGAGATGGGATATGGTAGCACTGTCAATGGCAGGGAGGGTGCAGGCGGTTAAGATGGTGGTCCTCCCGAGATTCCTCTTTGTGTTTCAGTGCCTCCCGGTGGTGATCACGAAGGCTTTTTTTAAAAGGATAGAAAAGAGCATCATGGGTTTTGTTTGGGCCGGGAAGACTCCGAGAGTGAGGAAGGGATTCTTACAGCGCAGTAGGGATAGGGGGGGGCTGGCATTACCGAGCCTAAGTGAGTATTATTGGGCCGCTAATATTTCAATGGGGAGTAAGTGGATGGGAGAGGAGGAGGGAGCAGCGTGGAAGAGATTAGAGAGGGCGTCCTGTAGGGGGACCAGCCTGCAGGCTATGGTGACAGCCCCATTGCCGTTCTCACCGAGGAACTACACCACGAGCCCGGTGGTGGTAGCTACACTGAAGATTTGGGGACAGTGGAGACGACATAGGGGAAAGACCGGAGCATTGGGGGGGTCCCCGATAAGAAACAACCATAGGTTTGCCCCGGGGGGAATGGATGGGGGATATGGAATGTGGCAAAGAGCAGGAATAACGCAACTGAAAGATCTATTTGTGGACGGGAAGTTCGCAAGTCTGGGAGCGCTGACCGAGAAATATAGGTTGCCCCAAGGGAATGCATTCAGGTACATGCAACTGAGGGCTTTTGTGAGGCAACAGGTGAGGGAATTCCCGCAGCTCCCGACACAAGAGGTGCAGGACAGAGTGATCTCAAAGAAATGGGTGGGGGATGGTAAGGTGTCGGATATATATAGGGAAATGAGGGACGAAGGGGAGACTATGGTGGACGAACTAAAAGGGAAATGGGAAGAAGAGCTAGGGGAGGAGATCGAGGAGGGGCTGTGGGCAGATGCCCTAAACAGGGTAAACTCGTCGTCCTCGTGCGCCAGGCTAAGCCTGATTCAGTTTAAGGTATTACACAGGGCACATATGACTGGAACACGGCTCAGTAAATTTTTTGGGGTGGAGGATAGGTGTGCGAGGTGCTCGAGAAGCCCAGCGAATCATACCCATATGTTTTGGTCATGCCCGGCACTACAGGGGTTTTGGATGGGGGTGACAAAGGCGCTTTCAAAAGTAGTCGGAGTCCGGGTCGAACCAAGCTGGGGGTTGGCTATATTTGGGGTTGCACAAGAGCCGGGAGTGCAGGAGGCGAGAGAGGCCGATGTTTTGGCCTTTGCGTCCCTAGTAGCCCGGCGCAGGATATTGCTAATGTGGAAAGAAGCCAAGCCCCCGGGGGTGGAGACCTGGATAAATGACATGGCGGGGTTTATAAAGCTAGAGCGGATTAAGTTCGTCCTAAGGGGGTCGGCTCAAGGGTTCACCAGGCGGTGGCAACCGTTCGTCGAATATCTTGCGGAAAGATAGATGGGGGAAAAAAGAAGGCAGCAGCAGCAGCCCAGGATCGGGGGGGGGGGGGGGATGGGGGGGGGGGTATAGCCTGTGACAAGGCAGTTGCCAATTAGGGCTAGTTTTCATTTTTGTTATTTAATATTTATTTATTTGTTGTTTTTTGTTTATAAAAAAAAAAGGTCATTATTATCTGTGTCGTTATAATGTTGTGTAAAGGATGCACAATGTACTGTGTTGGTTGACCAAAAATTTTCAATAAAATATTTATTTAAAAAAAGATAATATCAAGAAGGCATGGGGTAAGACCACACGGTTAAACGGTGGAAGATGTATGAAATGGCAGTAAAGGCACAGCTCCAAAAACATCAAGAGACAATTGCAAAAACTAAATTTGATCATGAGTATAGGTCCACTAAAGACCAACTAATTGCAGTTGTTGAAGAAATGCAAAATCCAAACTTGAGCATTATGATGAAATTAAAACAGAATTGCGAGTTGCAAAATCCAAACTTGAGCGTTATGATGAAATTAAAACAGAATTGCGAGTTGCAAAATCCAAACTTGAGCGTTATGATGAAATTAAAACAGAATTGCGAGATGCAAAATCCAAACTTGAGCATTATGATGAAATTAAAACAGAATTGCGAGTTGCAAAATCCAAACTTGAGACAGATTTGCAAAACAAAACCTCTCAACTCCAGCAGTTAGCTTTTCAATTAGCAGAACTGCAAATTCAACTTTTTAAAGTGGAGTCAGAACGCCAACAGTTGCAATTAAAAACTGAGCGAATTGAACTTGAAAATTGCAAGTTAATCGAAGAAAGATGTGTTTTAGAAAGAGATATAAACAATGTGACTGAACACTGCAATATTTCTGTGCAGAAATGTGAACAAACAGCACAAACTCAGAAAGCAGCCCAGGCACCCCGCCTAGTGGCCCAATCGGCAATTGCACAGCCGAGAACAACTGTCAAGAATAAATCAGTCCCTTTGTCAGATGAATCAGACGAAGGTAGTGTTCAAATCCAGCCCATGTTACCTGCTGCTCCAGCGGCGGCTGTTGCAGCACCTGCAGGAATATCAGCAGTAACTACAATTTCACCACCAGCGCCAGGGCAAACATGTACCCTTGCTCCATTAAAATCACGTAAGAAAATACCACAATGTCCTTTCTGTGGTAGAGTAGGACACTGGATGGCAAAATGCTATCAAAAACAACGGATGGATTCGAGAGATGATAATGAAGTAGACAATGTTCACTACAATACATCTCCACCTCGTGGTCAACCATGTAACGCGTACCAACGCCCTTAGTGTCCAAAATTGCCCTTAGTGTTGGGTGGGGTTACTGGGTTATGGAGATAGGGTGGAGGTGTGGACCTTGGGTAGGGTGCTCTTTCCAAGAGCTGGTGCAGACTCGATGGGCCGAATGGCCTCCTTCTGCACTGTAAATTCTATGAAATCTATAAGACACACCCAGTATGGCTTCTGGTCAGCAACACTGGCTAAGCAACTACAACCATGGTTTGCTTTTACAGTTAATCAACAACAGTATCATAATAGCCCAACTGTTTACCACATGGCTTTACAGAATCATCTCAGGCAACTGCCTGTTCGGCCTTCCACCATTATCCAATATGAAGATGATGTTCTGATAACCTCCATCAATAAAGATGATCATGACAAAGACTTACGGATGGTCTTGAACCACCTCAGTACTAACAGTCACAAAGCTAGCTTTCACAAAGCACAAATTGCCCAGAAAGAAGATATTTACTTGGGACAGAAAATTTCCAAAGGAAAAAAGGGAACTTACTCAGAACAGAACGGCTGCCATCAAAGCAGCTAAAGACCCCTCAACGTATCGCTCAAAAGTTGCCAAGAACTGTCAACTTAAGAAAACTGTCATTATTCTGAATGTTGCTTTATTAAGTTAAAGAAATTAACATATCTTGTTAGCTGTGTTTCCTTTAACAGAATCGACAAATTCATCTACAGAAAATCAAGATACAGCACAAGATTGGTTCAGTTATATATTTAATAAGTTATTGTATTTGATATTTTAAAATAAATGTTTAAAATCAGCCTGGAAATTAAAACTTCAAACAATGTGGAAGCTGTTTTTTTTAAAAAAACAACTTTGATTAAAAGCAAATCTATATTCCAAAAGAACAGATCGTTCAAAGACATTTGATAACGGGAATTTGGCAACAATCCAACTTTTACTCCCAGTCCATTTGAGTGACAAATATAAAAAAAGTTTAGAGATGCGAATGGCAGCATTCCAAGCTATACGCCCCTTTTTGTCTCTGCAAAAAAATTAACCCTTTCAACAAGCTTTTGTGTACAAAATCGAATGGCACTTGACTATGTGCTAGCCGAAAAAGGTGGCACCTGCGCCCTGATTGGTGCAGAGTGTTGCACTTTCATTCCCGATAACTCTAAAGAAGTTAAAGATTTGGCATTACAGATCCAAAACGAAATCAAAAACTTTTGATCCACCCCAATTTCTCTCTCTCTGGGATAAAATTTGCGGGTGTCTTGGACACACTGGAATGTCCACAATAAGAATAATCCTATTCTCCTGTGTAGCTGCATTCATCATCTACATAACATATCAATGTGCTAAGTGCATTAAAAAACTATTCGCTAAACGCAGGGGACCAACTATCAAACTAACCCAACTGTACCCCCAATCGATGAATTTGAGCTGAAATACTATTGTTGAAATGTTACTGATCAATCAACTATTTGACTGTATTATTAACATATTGTATAATTTATTAATACTGAATTAGTAGGATCAAATTTGATTAATTTATTAATTATAATAATTATTTTGAAATGCCTGTTGCAATGCTAAGTGTCCATTCTATTGTTTAAAACTGCAATGACAATATGAATGAGTTATTCTTTACGCTTTTACCTGTCCTATCGCATTAATGATGTCTTTTATCTTATTCTGATATATCTCACTTAATTTTTCGATTTATCAAAGGGCCGACTGTAGAAGCCAGGTAATCCTGATACAACTAGTATAGGTAAAAGATAGCTGTTTTAGCATAAATATTAAGCCCCGGTTTTGAATACCCATTTTTAAATGAGGATTTCAGCGCCCATAACCTCAGGTCACCTCTGGACATGCAGAGACACAAAACAACATGAAACAGCATAATTCCATCATAGATTGAAACAGCAAGTTGCAAAACAATTTGACACTGCTTGTGCTGCTGTCAAGGACAAGGGCTGAATTCCGTGGCAACGAGGTGGCAGGAGTCCAGTGCAGTTTGTAGAGCATAGAATCAAAGATATATTTGATTCCAGCTTTCTTGACATGAAGTCTCCATTGTTACATTAGCCAAGCTAGCTTAAAACCAGATTATTGCCGGTAAAGATACAGCAGAATATCTCATTCCTTAACATAGACAAGTATGCAGATACGCAACATTTAAAGCTGATGTTGCACATTGAAGATGGACGGCTTGCGGTCAAATCAAATGTGTTTGAGTCTAACCCAAACCAATTCGGATTATATTGGGGTGTGATTAGAGGACTTAAGACAGATATGAAAGTGTATAACTGAAAGGTTTCCCCCCACCATTTTAGTCTGTCTGTTTAGTAAGTCTGTTAGCCTGTCCTTAATTCTCTGAGTCTGTCTTTAATTCTCTGAGTCTGTCTGTTAAGTCTGTCTGTTAGTCTGTCAGTATGTCTTTGTAGTGATGTAGTGTTCTAGTGTGTTTCTGGGGCGAGATTCTCCGCCCCCCCCCCCCCCCCCCCCGGCCGGGTCGGAGAATCGCCGGGGGCTGGCGTGAATCCCGCCCCCTCCGGTTGCCGAATTCCCCGGCACCGGATGGGCCGAAGTCCCGCTGCTAGAACCGCCGGAGACACCCAAAATGGCGATTCTCCGGCACCCCCGCTATTCTGAGGCCCGGACGGGCCGAGCGGCCAGGCCAAAACGCCGGGTTCCCCCCCGGCGCCGTCCACACCTGGTCGCTGCCGTCGTGGGCGGTGCGTGAACGCTGGGGGGGGGGCGAGGGGGGGATCCTGCACCGGGCTTCACCTGGAACGTGGGGTGGCCCGCGATCGGTGCCCACCGATCGTCCTCTCTGAAGGAGGACCTCCTTCCTTCCGCGGCCCCGCAAGATCCGTCCCCCATCTTCTTGCGGGGCGGATTTGGACAGGACGGCAACCACGCATGCGCGGGTGACGTCCGTTATGCGGTGCCGCCTTTACGCGGGCGACAAGGCCTGGCGCGGGTAGATGACGCGGCCCCGATCCTGGCCCATTGTCAGGGCCTGAATCGGTCGGGACCGGGGCCGTTCCGCGCCGTCGTGAACCTCGACGGCGCGGCCACTTCGGCGTGGGGGTGAAGAATCGCGCCCCTTATTTCCCATCAAGCCCTATTGTTGACATCTTACTTGTGAACCAGAGTTATTCATGTAAAAACAACATAAAATGCTCATTTCTCATAATTCCCCCTTTTTTTCTTTTTACTCTTGTTGCTTTTAGAACATAAGAACATAAGAACTAGGAGCAGGAGTCGGCCCTCTGGCCCCTCGAGCCTGCTCCGCCATTCAATGAGATCATGGCTGATCTTTGTGGGCTCAGCTCCACTCTCCGGCCCGTACACCATATCCCCGAATCCCTTTATTCTTTAGAAAGGCATCTATCTTTTTCTTAAAAACGTTTAAAGAAGGAGCCTCAACTGCTTCACTGGGCAAGGAATTCCAGAGATTCACAACCCTTTGGGTGAAGAAGTTCCTCCTACACTCCGTGCTAAATCTACCTCCCCTTATTTTGAGGCTATGCTTTCCCCGACCAGTGGAAACAACCTGCCCGCATCTATCCTATCTATTCCCTTCATAATTTTATATGTTTCAATAAGATCCCCCCCGCATCCTTCTAAACTCTAAACTCTTTTTACGCTCTGTCGCCCCTTCTAGCCTTTCCCAAAATTGTCCAACATCCTCTCAACCTCTCTTTCTATGGGGTCGTCCTCTCCTTCAGTCTTCCCTCTTTCTAGTAGGCAAATTGTATCCGGGCCTCCCTTACCCCGGGGTAATGGTATCTGCTTGGTCAAGGCTGTTTCGATGGGCCTCTGCACCAAGCCTCTTACGCACGGGATGATGCAACAGCCTATTGCTGCCAATGCCCCTATCACCACGATGATGGAGGTGAGGATGGATACAATTAACCCTTTCCATTTCCCAAACATTCATCAAATGAGGTGGGTATGCTTCGTTTGGATCGTTTCCCTTTAACACTCCCCTTTTCCTCTTGTCTTTCATAGGCTATACTGAACGGTATGGCGAGCTGAACTAATGCGCATGTCCCTTTCCATTGGGGGGGTAGAGTGGGTCTTAGAATCTTTCCTCCGCAATACCACCATATATCCGCACGTGGTATTTTTAGTGATGAGTAATTGCCCTGGTGATCACGTTCTTAGTCTCAATACAAGTCTTGAGTTCTCCCATATCTTTACTTAGCCCCGTATCAGAACGACTTATACACGATTTACGATGCGTCACGGTAACCAAGAAGGGGGGGGGGGTTTGCTGATAGTTTCTCATTAACAGGAGGAAACATCAGAGATAGGGCAGTGCAGGTCTTGTTGCCCCAGGCTGTTGCATCTTGGTACAGGGCCATCATGCATTCCATGCTCCCTCTATTTTCTCTCCACCCCAGTGGAAAGGGCTTCATATGGGCCTGTGGTCTACCTGATGCGCAAACATAACAATTATCTTTCTTCAGCGTCTGGGCCGAATACCTCACCCACTCAATCCACGCATTCCGTCCCTCATAGCCGGCCTCTATCTCAAAGGCTTGCTCTAAATCTTTTACTTCAAATATTTTGACTCCCGGTCCTGCCTCCTGCTTTTCGTTCCTAGTTCCATTAGTGGGAGCTGCCCCCTGGTCTATTGAGATGCGGAAGCAGCATTAAGTCTCGCTATTTCTCATTTTTACCCCGCATTTCTTAGTGAACAATGCTTCCCCCCTCGGTAATCAAGAGCCTCCATCCTAAACTCCTTTCCATTCCCCGCTGACTCGCAGTCTATGAGGGTGCATAGATCAGTCCGTGTTACCTGAGGGTACCGACTTTCTGGGATTGTCAATGTAACCAAACGACCGTTTCCGTCCTCCCACATCATTAATATTATTATACATTGCATAGTCCATTTTAGCTGTAGCTTCATCATATTATTGAACAGTTCAGGATTCAGTGTCTTTTCAAACTTATCTTTAATGGTTCCTCAGTGGCCTCCACATGCCATTGTTCCTGTTCAGGTGGTGATTTAACGGGACACTTCGTTCTGCTGTAATGAGTCCAACCTTTTCCCAGCGGTTCGTATGGCAGTCTCTGTGGTTAACAGGACCAGGAACGGCCCGTCCCAAGTGGGTTGAAGCTTGGTTTCCTTCCACGATTGCACCAGCACCCAAAATCCTGGTTTAAATTTGTGGACTGCGTATTCAAGGGGAGGTGTCTGTGCTAGCAGTCCTTGTCTCCTGAGGAATGATAATGAGGAAGACAGTGCCAGTATATATTTCTTCACATAGATATCTTTACATTCTGCAATGGGCCATTCTCCCATTGTTCCAAGGTCTGGCAATCCAAACAACATTTTGTATGGGGACAGCCCCAAATCTTCTCTTCGAAGGGCTATCGGTAAGCATTTTGTCCAGGGGAGCCTAGTTTCTAGTATTATTTCTGACAGACGATTTTTAAGAGTTTGATTCATCCTTTCCACCCGTCCCGATGAGGGGGAGTGTCAAGGAGTGTGGAAGTCCCAATTTATCTCCAAACCTCTCATGGTTTCTTGTAAGACCTTAGAGGTAAAGTGACTTCCCCTGTCTGACTCTATGTTTTCTACCAACCCGTATCGGGGAATTATTTGCTCCAGAATGATTTTAGAGACTCCGCCTGCGGTGGGGGTGGTTGTAGGGTAAGCTTATTTCAGCCTTCCCACTGGGTGGTAGTTCAGTATTTGCAGCCTTCTCTGTAACAAACTGTCTCTCTCTCTCTCTCTCTCTCTGTCTCTCTGTCTCTGTCTCTCGCTCTCTCTGTCTCTGTCTCGCTGTCTCTCTCTCTCTGTCTCTCTCTCTCTCTCTCTCTGTCTCTCTCTCTCTCTGTCTCTCTCTGTCTCTCTGTATCTCTCTGTCTCTCTCTCTGTCTCTCTGTATCTCTCTGTCTCTCTCTCTCTCTCTGTATCTCTCTGTCTCTCTCTCTCTCTGTCTCTCTCTCTGTCTTTGTCTCTCTCGGTCTCTCTCTGTCTCTCTCTCTCTCTGTCTCTCTGTCTCTCTCTCTGTCTTTGTCTCTCTCGGTCTCTCTCTGTCTCTCTCTCTCTCTGTCTCTCTGTCTCTCTCTCTGTCTTTGTCTCTCTCGGTCTCTCTCTGTCTCTCTCTCTCGCTGTATCTCTCTCTCTCTGTCTCTCTCTCTGTCTTTGTCTCTCTTGGGCTCTCTCTCTCTCTCTCTGTCTCTCTCTCTGTCTCTCTGTATCTCTCTGTATCTCTCTGTCTCTCTCTCTCTCTGTCTCTGTCTCTCTCTCTGTCTCTCTCTCTGTCTCTGTATCTCTCTGTCTCTGTCTCTCTCTCTCTGTCTCTCTCTCTCTGTCTCTCTCTCTCTCTGTGTATCTCTCTCTTTATCGGAACAGGGGGCGAAATTCTGCCCCAACGGCGCGATGTCCGCCGACCGGCGCCCAAAACGGCGCAAATCAGTCAGGCATCGCGCCGCCCCAAAGGTGCGGAATGCTCCGCATCTTTGGGGGCCGAGCCCCAACCTTGAGGGGCTAGGCCGACGCCGGAGGAATTTCCGCCCCGCCAGCTGGCGAAAACGGCCTTTGGTGCCCCGCCAGCTGGCGCGGAAATGACAGGTCGGGGGCGGCGCAATGCGCGGGAGCGTCAGCGGCCGCTGACGGCATCCCCGCGCATGCGCAGTGGAGGGAGTCTCTTCCGCCTCCGCCATGGTGGAGACCGGGGCGAATGCGGAAGGGAAAGAGTGCCCCCACGGCACAGGGCCGCCCGCGGATCGGTGGGCCCCGATCACGGGCCAGGCCACCGTGGGGGCACCCCCCCCGGGGCCAGATCGCCCCGCGCCCCCCCCCCCCAGGACCCCGGAGCCCGCCCGCACCGCCGGTAAATAGGTACTTTAATTTACGCCGGCGGGACAGGCAATTTATCGGCGGGACTTTGGCCCGCCCGGGCCGGAGAATCGAGCGGGGGGGGGGGGGGGGGGGGGGGGGGGGGGCCCACCAACCGGCGCGGCCCGATTCCCGCCCCCCGCCGAATATCCGGTACCGGAGACTTCGGCAACCGGCGGGGGCGGGATTCGCGGCGGCCCCCGGCGATTCTCCAACCCGGCGGGGGGTCGGAGAATGACGCCCCACATTTGTGAACCAGAGTTATTCATGTAAAAACAATATAAATTGCTCATTTCTCATAGCAGGAATAATAAAAATTCCTTCAACTTTACACCGTCAAATAATAGTAGAGATAATAGCAGAGATAAATACACAGCAAACCCGCACCTGCTGGTTTCTGCCTGTGTTGGCTGAATTTCCCATCAGCCTTTGCCGTTCGCCATTTTGAATCGGGAGTTGGCCAATTTAGGTGGCTACATTGTTCATGGGGAAAAAAACAAAGGTACTGACCCCTCCCACTGTGCGTCACCCTGACTGAGCAGGATCAGGCCATTCGGCCCATCGAGTCTGCCCCCAATGAGGAAACATTATACATGTGGTAGTCACCACTTTTGTATTATAGTGTACATACTGCACTGCACACAAGGGTATTACGGTAAGGCCCCTGTGCTACAGGTACGGGGGTAGATCCCTGCCTGCTGGCTCCGCCCAGTAGGTGGAGTATAAATGTGTGTGCTCCCCGAGCTGCAGCCATTTCGGCAGCAGCTGTAGGAGGCCACACATCTCTGTGTGGTAAAGCCTCGATTGCTATCCACTCTCGTCTCATCGTAATTGATAGTGCATCAATACATAGATGCATAGAAGATAGGAGCAGGGGGAGGCCTTTCGGCCCTTCGAGCCGGCTCCGACATTCATCACCATCATGGCTGATCATCCAACTCAATATCCCAATCCTGCTTTCTCCCCATAGCCTTGGATTCCATTCTCCCCGAGTGCCGCATCTAGCCGCCTCCTTGAGAATATTCGAAG
The DNA here is from genome assembly GCF_047496885.1 of Scyliorhinus torazame. NCBI lineage: Eukaryota > Metazoa > Chordata > Chondrichthyes > Carcharhiniformes > Scyliorhinidae > Scyliorhinus > Scyliorhinus torazame. The sequence goes on along the minus strand of NC_092730.1, from coordinate 14,961,981 downwards.
CTTTGGCAACACCTTCTTCCTGTGGCAATGCATCTTCCCTGTCAAACCGGAGATTCCAGTCCGTGCAAACAGTTGGCTGCTGTCGCGTGTCCTCAGCAGATTGTAGCTTTCCTGGAAACACCCTGACTCAATCTTTGCCCAACGTGACCTCGGGCTGGGCTATCCGAGGGAACGGGACACTTTAAGCACAGCCCCAGCACCGAGCCCGGCAGCAGAGTGAGAGGGGCAGCACCGAGCTCGGCAGCAGAGTGAGAGGGGCAGCACCGAGCCTGGCAGCAGAGTGAGAGGGGCAGCACCGAAATCGACAGCATGCAGGGCGGATTGTTGCGATTGGCTACCATGCTATCAGTGTGCACCATCGGCGTACCGACTGCGGGATTGGTGAGTCCGGGGAGAATTAGTCCCTGGAGGGAAGCGGGGGGGAGTAAGCCGGTTAGAATTAGTCTCTGGGTTATGAAATGAAAATCGCTTATTGTCACAAGTTGGCTTCAAATGAAGTTGCTGTGAAAAGCCCCTAGTCGCCACACCGGGGAGGCTGGTACGGGAATTGAACCCACGCTGCTGGCCTGCCCTGGTCCGCTTTAAAAGCCAGCTATTTAGCCCTGTGCTAAACCAGCCCCGAATTATAGAATTCGGCCAGGGTTCCTGCTCCTGCTCAAGGAAAGCGAGGGTCGCGGGGAGACGGCGGGACAGGTGGGATTGAGGGTTATATCAGAGCAGCCGTGATGGAATGGCGGAGCAGAATCGATGGGCCGAATGGCCTACTTCTGCGCTCAGTCCTGATCACTGTCCTGTGAACCCAGGCTTAGAGAGAGAGAGGGAGAGGGTGATCAGTCAGGATTCCTGATCACTGTCCTGTGATCCCTGGGTTAGGCAGAGAGAGGGTGAATTGGACAGGATTCCTGATCACTATCCTGTGATCCCCGGGTTAGAGAGAGAGAGGGAGAGGGTGATCGGTCAGGATTCCTGATCACTGTCCTGTGATCCCCGGGTTAGAGAGAGGGTGAATCGATCAGAATTCCTGATCACTGTCCTGTGATCCCCGGGTTAGAGAGAGAGAGGGTGAATCGGACAGGATTCCTGATCACTGTCCTGTGATCCCCGGGTTAGAGAGAGAGAGAGTGAATCGGACAGGATTCCTGATCACTGTCCTGTGATCCCCGGGTTAGAGAAAGAGAGGGTGAATTGGTCCTGATTCCTGATCACTGTCCTGTGATCCCCGGGTTAGAGAGAGAGAGAGAGAGAGGGTGAATCGGACAGGATTCCTGATCACTGTCCTGTGATCCCCGGGTTAGAGAGAGAGAGAGAGAGGGTGAATCGGTCAGGATTCCTGATCACTGTCCTGTGATCCCCGGGTTAGAGAGAGAGAGGGTGAATCGGACAGGATTCCCTGATCACTGTCCTGTGAACCCCGGGTTAGAGAGAGAGAGAGAGAGGGTGAATCGGTCAGGATTCCTGATCACTGTCCTGTGATTCCCGGGTTAGAGAGAGAGAGGGTGAATCGGACAGGATTCCTGATCACTGTCCTGTGATCCCCGGGTTAGAGAGAGAGAGAGAGAGAGGGTGAATCGACAGGATTCCTGATCACTGATGGGCCCCGATCGCGGGCCAGGCCACCGTGGGGGCACCCCCCCCCCCCCCCCCCCGGGGCCAGATCGCCCCGCGCGCCCCCCCCCCCCCCCCCCCCCCCCCCCCAGGACCCCGGAGCCCGCCCGCACCGCCGGTAAATAGGTACTTTAATTTACGCCGGCGGGACAGGCAATTTATCGGCGGGACTTCGGCCCGTCCGGGCCGGAGAATCGAGCGGGGGGGGGGGGGGCCACCAACCGGCGCGGCCCGATTCCCGCCCCCGCCGAATATCCGGTACCGGAGACTTCGGCAACCGGCGGGGGGCGGGATTCGCGGCGGCCCCCGGCGATTCTCCAACCCGGCGGGGGGTCGGAGAATGACGCCCCACATTTGTGAACCAGAGTTATTCATGTAAAAACAATATAAATTGCTCATTTCTCATAGCAGGAATAATAAAAATTCCTTCAACTTTACACCGTCAAATAATAGTAGAGATAATAGCAGAGATAAATACACAGCAAACCCGCACCTGCTGGTTTCTGCCTGTGTTGGCTGAATTTCCCATCAGCCTTTGCCGTTCGCCATTTTGAATCGGGAGTTGGCCAATTTAGGTGGCTACATTGTTCATGGGGAAAAAAACAAAGGTACTGACCCCTCCCACTGTGCGTCACCCTGACTGAGCAGGATCAGGCCATTCGGCCCATCGAGTCTGCCCCCAATGAGGAAACATTATACATGTGGTAGTCACCACTTTTGTATTATAGTGTACATACTGCACTGCACACAAGGGTATTACGGTAAGGCCCCTGTGCTACAGGTACGGGGGTAGATCCCTGCCTGCTGGCTCCGCCCAGTAGGTGGAGTATAAATGTGTGTGCTCCCCGAGCTGCAGCCATTTCGGCAGCAGCTGTAGGAGGCCACACATCTCTGTGTGGTAAAGCCTCGATTGCTATCCACTCTCGTCTCATCGTAATTGATAGTGCATCAATACATAGATGCATAGAAGATAGGAGCAGGGGGAGGCCTTTCGGCCCTTCGAGCCGGCTCCGACATTCATCACCATCATGGCTGATCATCCAACTCAATATCCCAATCCTGCTTTCTCCCCATAGCCTTGGATTCCATTCTCCCCGAGTGCCGCATCTAGCCGCCTCCTTGAGAATATTCGAAGCTTTGGCAACACCTTCTTCCTGTGGCAATGCATCTTCCCTGTCAAACCGGAGATTCCAGTCCGTGCAAACAGTTGGCTGCTGTCGCGTGTCCTCAGCAGATTGTAGCTTTCCTGGAAACACCCTGACTCAATCTTTGCCCAACGTGACCTCGGGCTGGGCTATCCGAGGGAACGGGACACTTTAAGCACAGCCCCAGCACCGAGCCCGGCAGCAGAGTGAGAGGGGCAGCACCGAGCTCGGCAGCAGAGTGAGAGGGGCAGCACCGAGCCTGGCAGCAGAGTGAGAGGGGCAGCACCGAAATCGACAGCATGCAGGGCGGATTGTTGCGATTGGCTACCATGCTATCAGTGTGCACCATCGGCGTACCGACTGCGGGATTGGTGAGTCCGGGGAGAATTAGTCCCTGGAGGGAAGGCGGGGGGGAGTAAGCCGGTTAGAATTAGTCTCTGGGTTATGAAATGAAAATCGCTTATTGTCACAAGTTGGCTTCAAATGAAGTTGCTGTGAAAAGCCCCTAGTCGCCACACCGGGGAGGCTGGTACGGGAATTGAACCCACGCTGCTGGCCTGCCCTGGTCCGCTTTAAAAGCCAGCTATTTAGCCCTGTGCTAAACCCAGCCCCGAATTATAGAATTCGGCCAGGGTTCCTGCTCCTGCTCAAGGAAAGCGAGGGTCGCGGGGAGACGGCGGGACAGGTGGATTGAGGGTTATATCAGAGCAGCCGTGATGGAATGGCGGAGCAGAATCGATGGGCCGAATGGCCTACTTCTGCGCTCAGTCCTGATCACTGTCCTGTGAACCAGGCTTAGAGAGAGAGAGGGAGAGGGTGATCAGTCAGGATTCCTGATCACTGTCCTGTGATCCCTGGGTTAGGCAGAGAGAGGGTGAATTGGACAGGATTCCTGATCACTATCCTGTGATCCCCGGGTTAGAGAGAGAGAGGGAGAGGGTGATCGGTCAGGATTCCTGATCACTGTCCTGTGATCCCCGGGTTAGAGAGAGGGTGAATCGATCAGAATTCCTGATCACTGTCTGTGATCCCCGGGTTAGAGAGAGAGAGGGTGAATCGGACAGGATTCCTGATCACTGTCCTGTGATCCCCGGGTTAGAGAGAGAGAGTGAATCGGACAGGATTCCTGATCACTGTCCTGTGATCCCCGGGTTAGAGAGAGAGAGGGTGAATTGGTCCTGATTCCTGATCACTGTCCTGTGATCCCCGGGTTAGAGAGAGAGAGAGAGAGAGGGTGAATCGGACAGGATTCCTGATCACTGTCCTGTGATCCCCGGGTTAGAGAGAGAGAGAGAGAGGGTGAATCGGTCAGGATTCCTGATCACTGTCCTGTGATCCCCGGGTTAGAGAGAGAGAGGGTGAATCGGACAGGATTCCTGATCACTGTCCTGTGAACCCCGGGTTAGAGAGAGAGAGAGAGAGGGTGAATCGGTCAGGATTCCTGATCACTGTCCTGTGATTCCCGGGTTAGAGAGAGAGAGGGTGAATCGGACAGGATTCCTGATCACTGTCCGGTGATCCCCGGGTTAGAGAGAGAGAGAGAGAGAGGGTGAATCAGACAGGATTCCTGATCACTGTCCTGTGATCCCCGGGTTAGAGAGAGAGAGAGAGAGAGGGTGAATCGGTCAGGATTCCTGATCACTGTCCGGTGATCCCCGGGTTAGAGAGAGAGAGAGAGAGAGAGGGTGAATCGGTCAGGATTCCTGATCACTGTCCGGTGATCCCCGGGTTAGAGAGAGAGAGGGTGAATCGGACAGGATTCCTGATCACTGTCCTGTGATCCCCGGGTTAGAGAGAGAGAGAGGGTGAATCGGTCAGGATTCCTGATCACTGTCCTGTGATCCCCGGGTTAGAGAGAGAGAGGGTGAATCGGACAGGATTCCTGATCACTGTCCTGTGATCCCGGGTTAGAGAGAGAGAGGGTGAATCGGACAGGATTCCTGATCACTGTCCGGTGATCCCCGGGTTAGAGAGAGAGAGAGAGAGGGTGAATCGGACAGGATTCCTGATCACTGTCCTCTGATCCCCGGGTTAGAGAGAGAGAGAGGGTGAATCAACCAGGATTCCTGATCACTGTCCTGTGATCCCCGGGTTAGAGAGAGAGAGGGTGAATCGGACAGGATTCCTGATCACTGTCCTGTGATCCCCGGGTTAGAGAGAGAGAGAGAGAGAGGGTGAATCGACCAGGATTCCTGATCACTGTCCTCTGATCCCCGGGTTAGAGAGAGAGAGAGGGTGAATCAACCAGGATTCCTGATCACTGTCCTGTGATCCCCGGGTTAGAGAGAGAGAGGGTGAATCGGACAGGATTCCTGATCACTGTCCTGTGATCCCCGGGTTAGAGAGAGAGAGGGTGAATCGGACAGATTCCTGATCACTGTCCTGTGATCCCCGGGTTAGAGAGAGAGAGGGTGAATCGGACAGGATTCCTGATCACTGTCCGGTGATCCCCGGGTTAGAGAGAGAGAGAGAGAGGGTGAATCGGACAGGATTCCTGATCACTGTCCTCTGATCCCCGGGTTAGAGAGAGAGAGAGAGGGTGAATCGACCAGGATTCCTGATCACTGTCCTGTGATCCCCGGGTTAGAGAGAGAGAGAGGGTGAATCAACCAGGATTCCTGATCACTGTCCTGTGATCCCCGGGTTAGAGAGAGAGAGGGTGAATCGGACAGGATTCCTGATCACTGTCCTGTGATCCCCGGGTTAGAGAGAGAGAGGGTGAATCGGACAGGATTCCTGATCACTGTCCTGTGATCCCCGGGTTAGAGAGAGAGAGGGGTGAATCGGACAGGATTCCTGATCACTGTCCTGTGATCCCCGGGTTAGAGAGAGAGAGAGAGAGAGGGTGAATCGACCAGGATTCCTGATCACTGATGGGCCCCGATCGCGGGCCAGGCCACCGTGGGGGCACCCCCCCCCCCCCCCCCCCCGGGGCCAGATCGCCCCGCGCGCCCCCCCCCCCCCCCCCCCCCCCCCCCAGGACCCCGGAGCCCGCCCGCACCGCCGGTAAATAGGTACTTTAATTTACGCCGGCGGGACAGGCAATTTATCGGCGGGACTTCGGCCCGTCCGGGCCGGAGAATCGAGCGGGGGGGGGGGGGGGCCACCAACCGGCGGGCCCGATTCCCGCCCCCGCCGAATATCCGGTACCGGAGACTTCGGCAACCGGCGGGGGCGGGATTCGCGGCGGCCCCCGGCGATTCTCCAACCCGGCGGGGGGTCGGAGAATGACGCCCCACATTTGTGAACCAGAGTTATTCATGTAAAAACAATATAAATTGCTCATTTCTCATAGCAGGAATAATAAAAATTCCTTCAACTTTACACCGTCAAATAATAGTAGAGATAATAGCAGAGATAAATACACAGCAAACCCGCACCTGCTGGTTTCTGCCTGTGTTGGCTGAATTTCCCATCAGCCTTTGCCGTTCGCCATTTTGAATCGGGAGTTGGCCAATTTAGGTGGCTACATTGTTCATGGGGAAAAAAACAAAGGTACTGACCCCTCCCACTGTGCGTCACCCTGACTGAGCAGGATCAGGCCATTCGGCCCATCGAGTCTGCAACCCCCAATGAGGAAACATTATACATGTGGTAGTCACCACTTTTGTATTATAGTGTACATACTGCACTGCACACAAGGGTATTACGGTAAGGCCCCTGTGCTACAGGTACGGGGGTAGATCCCTGCCTGCTGGCTCCGCCCAGTAGGTGGAGTATAAATGTGTGTGCTCCCCGAGCTGCAGCCATTTCGGCAGCAGCTGTAGGAGGCCACACATCTCTGTGTGGTAAAGCCTCGATTGCTATCCACTCTCGTCTCATCGTAATTGATAGTGCATCAATACATAGATGCATAGAAGATAGGAGCAGGGGGAGGCCTTTCGGCCCTTCGAGCCTGCTCCGACATTCATCACCATCATGGCTGATCATCCAACTCAATAGCCCAATCCTGCTTTCTCCCCATAGCCTTGGATTCCATTCTCCCCGAGTGCCGCATCTAGCCGCCTCTTGAGAATATTCGAAGCTTTGGCAACACCTTCTTCCTGTGGCAATGCATCTTCCCTGTCAAACCGGAGATTCCAGTCCGTGCAAACAGTTGGCTGCTGTCGCGTGTCCTCAGCAGATTGTAGCTTTCCTGAAACACCCTGACTCAATCTTTGCCCAACGTGACCTCGGGCTCGCCTATCCGAGGGAACGGGACACTTTAAGCACAGCCCCAGCACCGAGCCCGACAGCAGAGTGAGAGGGGCAGCACCGAGCCCGGCAGCAGAGTGAGAGGGGGCAGCACCGAGCCCGGCAGCAGAGTGAGAGGGGCAGCACCGAGCTCGCAGCAGAGTGAGAGGGGCAGCACCGAGCCCGGCAGCAGAGTGAGAGGGGCAGCACCGAGCCCGACAGCAGAGTGAGAGGGGCAGCACCGAGCTCGGCAGCAGAGTGAGAGGGGCAGCACCGAGCCGACAGCAGAGTGAGAGGGGCAGCACCGAGCCCGACAGCAGAGTGAGAGGGGCAGCACCGAGCCCGGCAGCAGAGTGAGAGGGGCAGCACCGAGCCCGGCAGCAGAGTGAGAGGGGGCAGCACCGAGCTCGGCAGCAGAGTGAGAGGGGCAGCACCGAGCCCGGCAGCAGAGTGAGAGGGCAGCACCGAGCCCGACAGCAGAGTGAGAGGGGCAGCACCGAGCCCGGCAGCAGAGTGAGAGGGGCAGCACCGAGCCCGACAGCAGAGTGAGAGGGGCAGCACCGAGCCCCGGCAGCAGAGTGAGAGGGGCAGCACCGAGCCCGGCAGCAGAGTGAGAGGGGCAGCACCGAGCCCGACAGCAGAGTGAGAGGGGCAGCACCGAGCCCGGCAGCAGAGTGAGAGGGGCAGCACCGAGCCCGGCAGCAGAGTGAGAGGGGCAGCACCGAGCCCGACAGCAGAGTGAGAGGGGCAGCACCGAGCCCGGCAGCAGAGTGAGAGGGGCAGCACCGAGCTCGGCAGCAGAGTGAGAGGGGGCAGCACCGAGCCGACAGCAGAGTGAGAGGGGCCAGCACCGAGCCCGACAGCAGAGTGAGAGGGGCAGCACCGAGCCCGGCAGCAGAGTGAGAGGGGCAGCACCGAGCCCGACAGCAGAGTGAGAGGGGCAGCACCGAGCCGACAGCAGAGTGAGAGGGGCAGCACCGAGCCCGACAGCAGAGTGAGAGGGGCAGCACCGAGCCGACAGCAGAGTGAGAGGGGCAGCACCGAGCCCGACAGCAGAGTGAGAGGGGCAGCACCGAGCCCGACAGCAGAGTGAGAGGGGCAGCACCGAGCCCGCAGCAGAGTGAGAGGGGCAGCACCGAGCCCGACAGCAGAGTGAGAGGGGCAGCACCGAGCCCGACAGCAGAGTGAGAGGGGCAGCACCGAGCCCGACAGCAGAGTGAGAGGGGCAGCACCGAGCCCGACAGCAGAGTGAGAGGGGCAGCACCGAGCTCGACAGCAGAGTGAGAGGGGCAGCACCGAGCCCGACAGCAGAGTGAGAGGGGCAGCACCGAGCCCGACAGCAGAGTGAGAGGGGCAGCACCGAGCCCGACAGCAGAGTGAGAGAGGCAGCACCGAGCCCGACAGCAGAGTGAGAGGGGCAGCACCGAGCCCGACAGCAGAGTGAGAGGGGCAGCACCGAGCCCGACAGCAGAGTGAGAGGGGCAGCACCGAGCCCGACAGCAGAGTGAGAGGGGCAGCACCGAGCCCGACAGCAGAGCGAGAGGGGCAGCACCGAGCCCGACAGCAGAGTGAGAGGGGCAGCACCGAGCCCGACAGCAGAGCGAGAGGGGCAGCACCGAGCCCGACAGCAGAGTGAGAGGGGCAGCACCGAGCCCGACAGCAGAGTGAGAGGGGCAGCACCGAGCTCGGCAGCAGAGTGAGAGGGGCAGCACCGAGCCCGGCAGCAGAGTGAGAGGGGCAGCACCCGAGCTCGACAGCAGAGTGAGAGGGGCAGCACCGAGCCCCGACAGCAGAGTGAGAGGGGCAGCACCGAGCCCGGCAGCACGAGTGAGAGGGGCAGCACCGAGCCCGACAGCAGAGTGAGAGGGGCAGCACCGAGCCCGGCAGCAGAGTGAGAGGGGCAGCACCGAGATCGGCAGCAGAGTGAGAGGGGCAGCACCGAGCCCGACAGCAGAGTGAGAGGGGCAGCACCGAGCCCGGCAGCAGAGTGAGAGGGGCAGCACCGAGCCCGGCAGCAGAGTGAGAGGGGCAGCACCGAGCCCGACAGCAGAGTGAGAGGGGCAGCACTCGAGCCCGACAGCAGAGTGAGAGGGGCAGCACCGAGCCCGGCAGCAGAGTGAGAGGGGCAGCACCGAGCCCGACAGCAGAGTGAGAGGGGCAGCACCGAAATCGACAGCATGCAGGGCGGATTGTTGCGATTGGCTACCATGCTATCAGTGTGCACCATCGGCGTACCGACTGCGGGATTGGTGAGTCCGGGGAGAATTAGTCCCTGGAGGGAAGCGGGGGGGAGTAAGCCGGTTAGGATTAGTCTCTGGGTTATGAAATGAAAATCGCTTATTGTCACAAGTAGGCTTCAAATGAAGTTGCTGTGAAAAGCCCCTAGTCGCCACACCGGGGAGGCTGGTACGGGAATTGAACCCACGCTGCTGGCCTGCCCTGGTCCGCTTTAAAAGCCAGCTATTTAGCCCTGTGCTAAACCAGCCCCGAATTATAGAATTCGGCCAGGGTTCCTGCTCCTGCTCAAGGGAAGCGAGGGTCGCGGGGAGACAGCGGGACAGGTGGGATTGAGGGTTATATCAGAGCAGCCGTGATGGAATGGCGGAGCAGACTCGATGGGCCGAATGGCCTACTTCTGCGCTTAGTCCTGATCACTGTCCTGTGAACCCAGGCTTAGAGAGAGAGAGGGAGAGGGTGATCAGTCAGGATTCCTGATCACTGTCCTGTGATCCCCGGGTTAGAGAGAGAGAGAGTGAATCGACCAGGATTCCTGATCACTATCCTGTGATCCCTGGGTCCTGATCACTATCCTGTGATCCCTGGGTCAGAGAGAGAGAGAGAGAGAGAGTGAATCGACCAGGATTCCTGATCACTGTCCAATGATCCCCGGATTAGAGAGAGAGAGGGTGAATCGGACAGGATTCCTGATCACTGTCCGGTGATCCCAGGTTAGAGAGAGAGAGAGTGAATCGATCAGGATTCCTGATCACTGTCCTGTGATCCCCGGGTTAGAGAGAGAGGAGGGTGAATCGGACAGGATTCCTGATCACTGTCCTGTGATCCCCGGGTTAGAGAGAGAGAGAGAGAGGGTGAATCGACCAGGATTCCTGATCACTGCCCTGTAATCCCCGGGTTAGAGAGAGAGAGAGAGAGGGTGAATCGGTCAGGATTCCTGATCACTGTCCTGTGATCCCCGGGTTAGAGAGAGAGAGAGAGAGAGGGTGAATCGGTCAGGATTTCTGATCACTGTCCTGTGATCCCCGGGTTAGAGAGAGAGAGAGGGTGAATCAACCAGGATTCCTGATCACTGTCCTGTGATCCCCGGGTTAGAGAGAGAGAGGGTGAATCGGACAGGATTCCTGATCACTGTCCTGTGATCCCCGGGTTAGAGAGAGAGAGGGTGAATCGGACAGGATTCCTGATCACTGTCCTGTGATCCCCGGGTTAGAGAGAGAGAGGGTGAATCGGACAGGATTCCTGATCACTGTCCTGTGATCCCCGGGTTAGAGAGAGAGAGAGAGAGAGGGTGAATCGACCAGGATTCCTGATCACTGATGGGCCCCGATCGTGGGCCAGGCCACCGTGGGGGCACCCCCCCCCCCCCCCCCCCCCCCCCCGGGGCCAGATCGCTCCGCGCGCCCCCCCCCCCCCCCCCCCCCCCCCAGGACCCCGGAGCCCGCCCGCACCGCCGGTAAATAGGTACTTTAATTTACGCCGGCGGGACAGGCAATTTATCGGCGGGACTTCGGCCCGTCCGGGCCGGAGAATCGAGCGGGGGGGGGGGGGGGGGCCACCAACCGGCGCGGCCCGATTCCCGCCCCCGCCGAATATCCGGTACCGGAGACTTCGGCAACCGGCGGGGGCGGGATTCGCGGCGGCCCCCGGCGATTCTCCAACCCGGCGGGGGGTCGGAGAATGACGCCCCACATTTGTGAACCAGAGTTATTCATGTAAAAACAATATAAATTGCTCATTTCTCATAGCAGGAATAATAAAAATTCCTTCAACTTTACACCGTCAAATAATAGTAGAGATAATAGCAGAGATAAATACACAGCAAACCCGCACCTGCTGGTTTCTGCCTGTGTTGGCTGAATTTCCCATCAGCCTTTGCCGTTCGCCATTTTGAATCGGGAGTTGGCCAATTTAGGTGGCTACATTGTTCATGGGGAAAAAAAACAAAGGTACTGACCCCTCCCACTGTGCGTCACCCTGACTGAGCAGGATCAGGCCATTCGGCCCATCGAGTCTGCCCCCAATGAGGAAACATTATACATGTGGTAGTCACCACTTTTGTATTATAGTGTACATACTGCACTGCACACAAGGGTATTACGGTAAGGCCCCTGTGCTACAGGTACGGGGGTAGATCCCTGCCTGCTGGCTCCGCCCAGTAGGTGGAGTATAAATGTGTGTGCTCCCCGAGCTGCAGCCATTTCGGCAGCAGCTGTAGGAGGCCACACATCTCTGTGTGGTAAAGCCTCGATTGCTATCCACTCTCGTCTCATCGTAATTGATAGTGCATCAATACATAGATGCATAGAAGATAGGAGCAGGGGGAGGCCTTTCGGCCCTTCGAGCCGGCTCCGACATTCATCACCATCATGGCTGATCATCCAACTCAATATCCCAATCCTGCTTTCTCCCCATAGCCTTGGATTCCATTCTCCCCGAGTGCCGCATCTAGCCGCCTCCTTGAGAATATTCGAAGCTTTGGCAACACCTTCTTCCTGTGGCAATGCATCTTCCCTGTCAAACCGGAGATTCCAGTCCGTGCAAACAGTTGGCTGCTGTCGCGTGTCCTCAGCAGATTGTAGCTTTCCTGGAAACACCCTGACTCAATCTTTGCCCAACGTGACCTCGGGCTGGGCTATCCGAGGGAACGGGACACTTTAAGCACAGCCCCAGCACCGAGCCCGGCAGCAGAGTGAGAGGGGCAGCACCGAGCTCGGCAGCAGAGTGAGAGGGGCAGCACCGAGCCTGGCAGCAGAGTGAGAGGGGCAGCACCGAAATCGACAGCATGCAGGGCGGATTGTTGCGATTGGCTACCATGCTATCAGTGTGCACCATCGGCGTACCGACTGCGGGATTGGTGAGTCCGGGGAGAATTAGTCCCTGGAGGGAAGCGGGGGGGAGTAAGCCGGTTAGAATTAGTCTCTGGGTTATGAAATGAAAATCGCTTATTGTCACAAGTTGGCTTCAAATGAAGTTGCTGTGAAAAGCCCCTAGTCGCCACACCGGGGAGGCTGGTACGGGAATTGAACCCACGCTGCTGGCCTGCCCTGGTCCGCTTTAAAAGCCAGCTATTTAGCCCTGTGCTAAACCAGCCCCGAATTATAGAATTCGGCCAGGGTTCCTGCTCCTGCTCAAGGAAAGCGAGGGTCGCGGGGAGACGGCGGGACAGGTGGGATTGAGGGTTATATCAGAGCAGCCGTGATGGAATGGCGGAGCAGAATCGATGGGCCGAATGGCCTACTTCTGCGCTCAGTCCTGATCACTGTCCTGTGAACCCAGGCTTAGAGAGAGAGAGGGAGAGGGTGATCAGTCAGGATTCCTGATCACTGTCCTGTGATCCCTGGGTTAGGCAGAGAGAGGGTGAATTGGACAGGATTCCTGATCACTATCCTGTGATCCCCGGGTTAGAGAGAGAGAGGGAGAGGGTGATCGGTCAGGATTCCTGATCACTGTCCTGTGATCCCCGGGTTAGAGAGAGGGTGAATCGATCAGAATTCCTGATCACTGTCCTGTGATCCCCGGGTTAGAGAGAGAGAGGGTGAATCGGACAGGATTCCTGATCACTGTCCTGTGATCCCCGGGTTAGAGAGAGAGAGAGTGAATCGGACAGGATTCCTGATCACTGTCCTGTGATCCCCGGGTTAGAGAGAGAGAGGGTGAATTGGTCCTGATTCCTGATCACTGTCCTGTGATCCCCGGGTTAGAGAGAGAGAGAGAGAGAGGGTGAATCGGACAGGATTCCTGATCACTGTCCTGTGATCCCCGGGTTAGAGAGAGAGAGAGAGAGGGTGAATCGGTCAGGATTCCTGATCACTGTCCTGTGATCCCCGGGTTAGAGAGAGAGAGGGTGAATCGGACAGGATTCCTGATCACTGTCCTGTGAACCCCGGGTTAGAGAGAGAGAGAGAGAGGGTGAATCGGTCAGGATTCCTGATCACTGTCCTGTGATTCCCGGGTTAGAGAGAGAGAGGGTGAATCGGACAGGATTCCTGATCACTGTCCGGTGATCCCCGGGTTAGAGAGAGAGAGAGAGAGAGGGTGAATCAGACAGGATTCCTGATCACTGTCCTGTGATCCCCGGGTTAGAGAGAGAGAGAGAGAGAGAGGGTGAATCGGTCAGGATTCCTGATCACTGTCCGGTGATCCCCGGGTTAGAGAGAGAGAGAGAGAGAGAGGGTGAATCGGTCAGGATTCCTGATCACTGTCCGGTGATCCCCGGGTTAGAGAGAGAGAGGGTGAATCGGACAGGATTCCTGATCACTGTCCTGTGATCCCCGGGTTAGAGAGAGAGAGAGGGTGAATCGGTCAGGATTCCTGATCACTGTCCTGTGATCCCCGGGTTAGAGAGAGAGAGGGTGAATCGGACAGGATTCCTGATCACTCTCCTGTGATCCCCGGGTTAGAGAGAGAGAGGGTGAATCGGACAGGATTCCTGATCACTGTCCGGTGATCCCCGGGTTAGAGAGAGAGAGAGAGAGGGTGAATCGGACAGGATTCCTGATCACTGTCCTCTGATCCCCGGGTTAGAGAGAGAGAGAGAGGGTGAATCGACCAGGATTCCTGATCACTGTCCTGTGATCCCCGGGTTAGAGAGAGAGAGAGGGTGAATCAACCAGGATTCCTGATCACTGTCCTGTGATCCCCGGGTTAGAGAGAGAGAGGGTGAATCGGACAGGATTCCTGATCACTGTCCTGTGATCCCCGGGTTAGAGAGAGAGAGGGTGAATCGGACAGGATTCCTGATCACTGTCCTGTGATCCCCGGGTTAGAGAGAGAGAGGGTGAATCGGACAGGATTCCTGATCACTGTCCTGTGATCCCCGGGTTAGAGAGAGAGAGAGAGAGAGGGTGAATCGACCAGGATTCCTGATCACTGTCCTCTGATCCCCGGGTTAGAGAGAGAGAGAGGGTGAATCAACCAGGATTCCTGATCACTGTCCTGTGATCCCCGGGTTAGAGAGAGAGAGGGTGAATCGGACAGGATTCCTGATCACTGTCCTGTGATCCCCGGGTTAGAGAGAGAGAGGGTGAATCGGACAGGATTCCTGATCACTGTCCTGTGATCCCCGGGTTAGAGAGAGAGAGGGTGAATCGGACAGGATTCCTGATCACTGTCCGGTGATCCCCGGGTTAGAGAGAGAGAGAGAGAGGGTGAATCGGACTGGATTCCTGATCACTGTCCTCTGATCCCCGGGTTAGAGAGAGAGAGAGAGGGTGAATCGACCAGGATTCCTGATCACTGTCCTGTGATCCCCGGGTTAGAGAGAGAGAGAGGGTGAATCAACCAGGATTCCTGATCACTGTCCTGTGATCCCCGGGTTAGAGAGAGAGAGGGTGAATCGGACAGGATTCCTGATCACTGTCCTGTGATCCCCGGGTTAGAGAGAGAGAGGGTGAATCGGACAGGATTCCTGATCACTGTCCTGTGATCCCCGGGTTAGAGAGAGAGAGGGTGAATCGGACAGGATTCCTGATCACTGTCCTGTGATCCCCGGGTTAGAGAGAGAGAGAGAGAGAGGGTGAATCGACCAGGATTCCTGATCACTGATGGGCCCCGATCGCGGGCCAGGCCACCGTGGGGGCACCCCCCCCCCCGGGGCCAGATCGCCCCGCGCGCCCCCCCCCCCCCCCCAGGACCCCGGAGCCCGCCCGCACCGCCGGTAAATAGGTACTTTAATTTACGCCGGCGGGACAGGCAATTTATCGGCGGGACTTCGGCCCGTCCGGGCCGGAGAATCGAGCGGGGGGGGGGGGGGGGCCACCAACCGGCGCGGCCCGATTCCCGCCCCCGCCGAATATCCGGTACCGGAGACTTCGGCAACCGGCGGGGGCGGGATTCGCGGCGGCCCCCGGCGATTCTCCAACCCGGCGGGGGGTCGGAGAATGACGCCCCACATTTGTGAACCAGAGTTATTCATGTAAAAACAATATAAATTGCTCATTTCTCATAGCAGGAATAATAAAAATTCCTTCAACTTTACACCGTCAAATAATAGTAGAGATAATAGCAGAGATAAATACACAGCAAACCCGCACCTGCTGGTTTCTGCCTGTGTTGGCTGAATTTCCCATCAGCCTTTGCCGTTCGCCATTTTGAATCGGGAGTTGGCCAATTTAGGTGGCTACATTGTTCATGGGGAAAAAAACAAAGGTACTGACCCCTCCCACTGTGCGTCACCCTGACTGAGCAGGATCAGGCCATTCGGCCCATCGAGTCTGCCCCCAATGAGGAAACATTATACATGTGGTAGTCACCACTTTTGTATTATAGTGTACATACTGCACTGCACACAAGGGTATTACGGTAAGGCCCCTGTGCTACAGGTACGGGGGTAGATCCCTGCCTGCTGGCTCCGCCCAGTAGGTGGAGTATAAATGTGTGTGCTCCCCGAGCTGCAGCCATTTCGGCAGCAGCTGTAGGAGGCCACACATCTCTGTGTGGTAAAGCCTCGATTGCTATCCACTCTCGTCTCATCGTAATTGATAGTGCATCAATACATAGATGCATAGAAGATAGGAGCAGGGGGAGGCCTTTCGGCCCTTCGAGCCCGCTCCGACATTCATCACCATCATGGCTGATCATCCAACTCAATAGCCCAATCCTGCTTTCTCCCCATAGCCTTGGATTCCATTCTCCCCGAGTGCCGCATCTAGCCGCCTCCTTGAGAATATTCGAAGCTTTGGCAACACCTTCTTCCTGTGGCAATGCATCTTCCCTGTCAAACCGGAGATTCCAGTCCGTGCAAACAGTTGGCTGCTGTCGCGTGTCCTCAGCACATTGCAGCTTTCCTGGAAACACCCTGACTCAATCTTTGCCCAACGTGACCTCGGGCTGGGCTATCTGAGGGAACGGGACACTTTAAGCACAGCCCCAGCACCGAGCCCGGCAGCGGAGTGAGAGGGGCAGCACCGAGCCCGACAGCAGAGTGAGAGGGGCAGCACCGAGCCCGGCAGCAGAGTGAGAGGGGCAGCACCGAGCCCGGCAGCAGAGTGAGAGGGGCAGCACCGAGCTCGGCAGCAGAGTGAGAGGGGCAGCACCGAGCCCGACAGCAGAGTGAGAGGGGCAGCACCGAGCCCGACAGCAGAGTGAGAGGGGCAGCACCGAGCTCGGCAGCAGAGTGAGAGGGGCAGCACCGAGCCCGGCAGCAGAGTGAGAGGGACAGCACCGAGCCCGACAGCAGAGTGAGAGGGGCAGCACCGAGCTCGGCAGCAGAGTGAGAGGGGCAGCACCGAGCCCGACAGCAGAGTGAGAGGGGCAGCACCGAAATCGACAGCAGAGTGAGAGGGGCAGCACCGAGCCCGACAGCAGAGTGAGAGGGGCAGCACCGAGCTCGGCAGCAGAGTGAGAGGGGCAGCACCGAGCCCGGCAGCAGAGTGAGAGGGGCAGCACCGAGCCCGGCAGCAGAGTGAGAGGGGCAGCACCGAGCCCGGCAGCAGAGTGAGAGGGGCAGCACCGAGCCCGACAGCAGAGTGAGAGGGGCAGCACCGAGCCCGACAGCAGAGTGAGAGGGGCAGCACCGAGCCCGACAGCAGAGAGGGGCAGCACCGAGCCCGACAGCAGAGTGAGAGGGGCAGCACCGAGCCCGACAGCAGAGTGAGAGGGGCAGCACAGAGCCCGACAGCAGAGTGAGAGGGGCAGCACCGAGCCCGACAGCAGAGTGAGAGGGGCAGCACCGAGCCCGACAGCAGAGTGAGAGGGGCAGCACTGAGCCCGACAGCAGAGTGAGAGGGGCAGCACCGAGCCCGACAGCAGAGTGAGAGGGGCAGCACCGAGCCCGACAGCAGAGTGAGAGGGGCAGCACCGAGCCCGACAGCAGAGTGAGAGGGGCAGCACCGAGCCCGACAGCAGAGTGAGAGGGGCAGCACCGAGCCCGACAGCAGAGTGAGAGGGGCAGCACCGAGCCCGGCAGCAGACTGAGAGGGGCAGCACCGAGCTCGGCAGCAGAGTGAGAGGGGCAGCACCGAGCCCGACAGCAGAGTGAGAGGGGCAGCACCGAGCCCGACAGCAGAGTGAGAGGGGCAGCACCGAGCCCGACAGCAGAGTGAGAGGGGCAGCACCGAGCCCGACAGCAGAGTGAGAGGGGCAGCACCGAGCCCGACAGCAGAGTGAGAGGGGCAGCACCGAGCCCGGCAGCAGAGTGAGAGGGGCAGCACCGAGCCCGACAGCAGAGTGAGAGGGGCAGCACCGAGCTCGGCAGCAGAGTGAGAGGGGCAGCACCGAGCCCGACAGCAGAGTGAGAGGGGCAGCACCGAGCCCGACAGCGGAGTGAGAGGGGCAGCACCGAGCCCGACAGCAGAGTGAGAGGGGCAGCACCGAGCCCGACAGCAGAGTGAGAGGGGCAGCACCGAGCCCGACAGCAGAGTGAGAGGGGCAGCACCGAGCTCGGCAGCAGAGTGAGAGGGGCAGCACCGAGCCCGACAGCAGAGTGAGAGGGGCAGCACCGAGCCCGACAGCAGAGTGAGAGGGGCAGCACCGAGCCCGACAGCAGAGTGAGAGGGGCAGCACCGAGCCCGACAGCAGAGTGAGAGGGGCAGCACCGAAATCGACAGCAGAGTGAGAGGGGCAGCACCGAGCCCGACAGCAGAGTGAGAGGGGCAGCACCGAGCCCGACAGCAGAGTGAGAGGGGCAGCACCGAGCCCGGCAGCAGAGTGAGAGGGGCAGCACCGAGCCCGACAGCAGAGTGAGAGGGGCAGCACCGAGCCCGGCAGCAGAGTGAGAGGGGCAGCACCGAGCCCGACAGCAGAGTGAGAGGGGCAGCACCGAGCCCGACAGCAGAGTGAGAGGGGCAGCACTGAGCCCGACAGCAGAGTGAGAGGGGCAGCACCGAGCCCGACAGCAGAGTGAGAGGGGCAGCACCGAGCCCGACAGCAGAGTGAGAGGGGCAGCACCGAGCTCGGCAGCAGAGTGAGAGGGGCAGCACCGAGCCCGACAGCAGAGTGAGAGGGGCAGCACCGAGCCCGACAGCAGAGTGAGAGGAGCAGCACCGAGCCCGACAGCAGAGTGAGAGGGGCAGCACCGAGCCCGACAGCAGAGTGAGAGGGGCAGCACCGAGCCCGACAGCAGAGTGAGAGGGGCAGCACCGAGCCCGGCAGCAGAGTGAGAGGGGCAGCACCGAGCTCGGCAGCAGAGTGAGAGGGGCAGCACCGAGCCCGACAGCAGAGTGAGAGGAGCAGCACCGAGCCCGACAGCAGAGTGAGAGGGGCAGCACCGAGCCCGACAGCAGAGTGAGAGGGGCAGCACCGAGCCCGGCAGCAGAGTGAGAGGGGCAGCACCGAGCTCGGCAGCAGAGTGAGAGGGGCAGCACCGAGCCCGGCAGCAGAGTGAGAGGGGCAGCACCGAGCCCGACAGCAGAGTGAGAGGGGCAGCACCGAGCCCGACAGCAGAGTGAGAGGGGCAGCACCGAGCTCGACAGCAGAGTGAGAGGGGCAGCACCGAGCCCGACAGCAGAGTGAGAGGGGCAGCACCGAGCTCGGCAGCAGAGTGTGTGGGGCAGCACCGAGCCCGACAGCAGAGTGAGAGGGGCAGCACCGAGCCCGGCAGCAGAGTGAGAGGGGCAGCACCGAGCCCGGCAGCAGAGTGAGAGGGGCAGCACCGAGCCCGGCAGCAGAGTGAGAGGGGCAGCACCGAGCCCGACAGCAGAGTGAGAGGGGCAGCACCGAGCCCGACAGCAGAGTGTGTGGGGCAGCACCGAGCCCGACAGCAGAGTGAGAGGGGCAGCACCGAGCCCGGCAGCAGAGTGAGAGGGGCAGCACCGAGCCCGGCAGCAGAGTGAGAGGGGCAGCACCGAGCCCGACAGCAGAGTGAGAGGAGCAGCACCGAGCCCGACAGCAGAGTGAGAGGGGCAGCACCGAGCTCGGCAGCAGAGTGAGAGGGGCAGCACCGAGCCCGACAGCAGAGTGAGAGGGGCAGCACCGAGCCCGACAGCAGAGTGAGAGGGGCAGCACCGAGCCCGGCAGCAGAGTGAGAGGGGCAGCACCGAGCCCGGCAGCAGAGTGAGAGGGGCAGCACCGAGCCCGACAGCAGAGTGAGAGGGGCAGCACCGAGCCCGGCAGCAGAGTGAGAGGGGCAGCACCGAGCCTGGCAGCAGAGTGAGAGGGGCAGCACCGAGCCCGACAGCAGAGTGAGAGGGGCAGCACCGAGCCCGACAGCAGAGTGAGAGGGGCAGCACCGAGCTCGACAGCAGAGTGAGAGGGGCAGCACCGAGCCCGACAGCAGAGTGAGAGAGGCAGCACCGAGCTCGGCAGCAGAGTGAGAGGGGCAGCACCGAGCCCGACAGCAGAGTGAGAGGGGCAGCACCGAGCTCGACAGCAGAGTGAGAGGGGCAGCACCGAGCTCGACAGCAGAGTGTGTGGGGCAGCACCGAGCCCGACAGCAGAGTGAGAGGGGCAGCACCGAGCCCGACAGCAGAGTGAGAGGGGCAGCACCGAGCCCGACAGCAGAGTGAGAGGGGCAGCACCGAGCCCGACAGCAGAGTGAGAGGGGCAGCACCGAGCCCGGCAGCAGAGTGAGAGGGGCAGCACCGAGCTCGACAGCAGAGTGAGAGGGGCAGCACCGAGCCCGACAGCAGAGTGAGAGGGGCAGCACCGAGCCCGACAGCAGAGTGAGAGGGGCAGCACCGAGCCCGACAGCAGAGTGAGAGGGGCAGCACCGAGCCCGGCAGCAGAGTGAGAGGGGCAGCACCGAGCCCGACAGCAGAGTGAGAGGGGCAGCACCGAGCCCGACAGCAGAGTGAGAGGGGCAGCACCGAGCCCGACAGCAGAGTGTGTGGGGCAGCACCGAGCCCGACAGCAGAGTGAGAGGGGCAGCACCACGCCCGGCAGCAGAGTGAGAGGGGCAGCACCGAGCCCGACAGCAGAGTGAGAGGGGCAGCACCGAGCCCGGCAGCAGAGTGAGAGGGGCAGCACCGAGCCCGACAGCAGAGTGAGAGGGGCAGCACCGAGCCCGGCAGCAGAGTGAGAGGGGCAGCACCGAGCCCGACAGCAGAGTGAGAGGGGCAGCACCGAAATCGACAGCATGCAGGGCGGATTGTTGTGATTGGCTACCATGCTATCAGTGTGCACCATCGGCGTACCGACTGCGGGATTGGTGAGTCCGGGGAGAATTAGTCCCTGGAGGGAAGCGGGGGGGAGTAAGCCGGTTAGAATTAGTCTCTGGGTTATGAAATGAAAATCGCTTATTGTCACAAGTAGGCTTCAAATGAAGTTGCTGTGAAAAGCCCCTAGTCGCCACACCGGGGAGGCTGGTACGGGAATTGAACCCACGCTGCTGGCCTGCCCTGGTCCGCTTTAAAAGCCAGCTATTTAGCCCTGTGCTAAACCAGCCCCGAATTATAGAATTCGGCCAGGGTTCCTGCTCCTGCTCAAGGGAAGCGAGGGTCGCGGGGAGACAGCGGGACAGGTGGGATTGAGGGTTATATCAGAGCAGCCGTGATGGAATGGCGGAGCAGACTCGATGGGCCGAATGGCCTACTTCTGCGCTTAGTCCTGATCACTGTCCTGTGAACCCAGGCTTAGAGAGAGAGAGGGAGAGGGTGATCAGTCAGGATTCCTGATCACTGTCCTGTGATCCCCGGGTTAGAGAGAGAGAGAGTGAATCGACCAGGATTCCTGATCACTATCCTGTGATCCCTGGGTCAGAGAGAGAGAGAGAGAGAGAGTGAATCGACCAGGATTCCTGATCACTGTCCAATGATCCCCGGATTAGAGAGAGAGAGGGTGAATCGGACAGGATTCCTGATCACTGTCCGGTGATCCCAGGTTAGAGAGAGAGAGAGTGAATCGATCAGGATTCCTGATCACTGTCCTGTGATCCCCGGGTTAGAGAGAGAGGAGGGTGAATCGGACAGGATTCCTGATCACTGTCCTGTGATCCCCGGGTTAGAGAGAGAGAGAGAGAGAGGGTGAATCGACCAGGATTCCTGATCACTGCCCTGTAATCCCCGGGTTAGAGAGAGAGAGAGAGAGGGTGAATCGGTCAGGATTCCTGATCACTGTCCTGTGATCCCCGGGTTAGAGAGAGAGAGAGAGAGAGGGTGAATCAGACAGGATTCCTGATCACTGTCCTGTGATCCCCGGGTTAGAGAGAGAGAGAGAGAGGGTGAATCGGTCAGGATTTCTGATCACTGTCCTGTGATCCCAGGGTTAGAGAGAGAGAGAGTGAGGGTGAATCGGTCAGGATTCCTGATCACTGTCCTGTGATCCCCGGGTTAGAGAGAGAGAGAGAGAGAGGGTGAATCGGTCAGGATTCCTGATCACTGCCCTGTAATCCCCGGGTTAGAGAGAGAGAGGGTGAATCGGTCAGGATTCCTGATCACTGTCCTGTGATCCCCGGGTTAGAGAGAGAGGGTGAATCGGACAGGATTCCTGATCACTATCCTGTGATCCCAGGGTTAGAGAGAGAGAGAGACAATCGACCAGGATTCCTGATCACTGTCCTGTGATCCCCGGGTTAGAGAGAGAGAGGGTGAATCAGACAGGATTCCTGATCACTGTCCTGTGATCCCCGGGTTAGAGAGAGAGAGAGAGAGAATCGACCAGGATTCCTGATCACTGTCCTGTAATCCCCGGGTTAGAGAGAGAGAGGGTGAATCGGTCAGGATTCCTGATCACTGTCCTGTGATCCCCGGGTTAGAGAGAGAGAGGGTGAATCGGTCAGGATTCCTGATCACTGTCCTGTGATCCCCGGGTTAGAGAGAGAGACGGTGAATCGGACAGGATTCCTGATCACTATCCTGTGATCCCAGGGTTAGAGAGAGAGAGAGAGAATCGACCAGGATTCCTGATTACTGTCCTGTGATCCCCGGGTTAGAGAGAGAGAGGGTGAATCGGACAGGATTCCTGATCACTGTCCTGTGATCCCCGGGTTTGAGAGAGAGAGGGTGAATCGACCAGGATTCCTGATCACTGTCCTGTGATCCCCGGGTTAGAGAGAGAGAGGGTGAATCGACCAGGATTCCTGATCACTGTCCGGTGATCCCCGGGTTAGAGAGAGAGAGAGGGTGAATCGGTCAGGATTCCTGATCACTGCCCTGTGATCCCCGGGTTAGAGAGAGAGAGAGAGAGGGTGAATCGGTCAGGATTCCTGATCACTGCCCTGTGATCCCCGGGTTAGAGAGAGAGAGAGAGAGGGTGAATCGGTCAGGATTCCTGATCACTGCCCTGTGATCCCCGGGTTAGAGAGAGAGAGAGAGAGGGTGAATCGGTCAGGATTCCTGATCACTGCCCTGTGATCCCCGGGTTAGAGAGAGAGAGAGAGAGGGTGAATCGGTCAGGATTCCTGATCACTGCCCTGTGATCCCCGGGTTAGAGAGAGAGAGAGAGAGGGTGAATCGGTCAGGATTCCTGATCACTGCCCTGTAATCCCCGGGTTAGAGAGAGAGAGGGTGAATCGGACAGGATTCCTGATCACTATCCTGTGATCCCAGGGTTAGAGAGAGAGAGAGAGAATCGACCAGGATTCCTGATCACTGTCCTGTGATCCCCGGGTTAGAGAGAGAGAGGGTGAATCGGACAGGATTCCTGATCACTGTCCTGTGATCCCCGGGTTAGAGAGAGAGAGGGTGAATCGACCAGGATTCCTGATCACTGTCCTGTGATCCCCGGGTTAGAGAGAGAGAGAGGGTGAATCGACCAGGATTCCTGATCACTGTCCTGTGATCCCCGGGTTAGAGAGAGAGAGAGAGAGGGTGAATCGGTCAGGATTCCTGATCACTGTCCGGTGATCCCCGGGTTAGAGAGAGAGAGGGTGAATCGACCAGGATTCCTGATCACTGTCCTGTGATCCCCGGGTTAGAGAGAGAGAGAGAGAGAGAGAGAGTGAATCGACCAGGATTCCTGATCACTGTCCTGTGATCCCCGGGTTAGAGAGAGAGAGGGTGAATCGACCAGGATTCCTGATCACTGTCCGGTGATCCCCGGGTTAGAGAGAGAGAGAGGGTGAATCGGTCAGGATTCCTGATCACTGCCCTGTGATCCCCGGGTTAGAGAGAGAGAGAGAGAGGGTGAATCGGTCAGGATTCCTGATCACTGCCCTGTGATCCCCGGGTTAGAGAGAGAGAGAGAGAGGGTGAATCGGACAGGATTCCTGATCACTGTCCTGTGATCCCCGGGTTAGAGAGAGAGAGAGAGTGAATCGGTCAGGATTCCTGATCACTGTCCTGTGATCCCCGGGTTAGAGAGAGAGAGGGTGAATCGACCAGGATTCCTGAACACTGTCCTGTGATCCCCGGGTTAGAGAGAGAGAGGGTGAATCGACCAGGATTCCTGATCACTGTCCTGTGACCCCCGGGTTAGAGAGAGAGAGGGTGAATCGACCAGGATTCCTGATCACTGCCCTATGATCCCCGGGTTAGAGAGAGAGAGGGTGAATCGGACAGGATTCCTGATCACTGTCCTGTGATCCCCGGGTTAGAGAGAGAGAGAGTGAATCGGACAGGATTCCTGATCACTGTCCTGTGATCCCCGGGTTAGAGAGAGAGAGAGTGAATCGGACAGGATTCCTGATCACTATCCTGTGATCCCCGGGTTAGAGAGAGAGAGGGTGAATCGGTCAGGATTCCTGATCACTGTCCTGTGATCCCCGGGTTAGAGAGGAGGGCCAGGGGGGGAATGAATCTGACTTGCCCCTGCCGAAACGGTAAGCTAAAGATCAACTGAATTGCGGGAGACCCCCAAATGGTGCGAGTCGCTCATGTGGCCAATGACCCTCAGAGTGACGCTCCCTCCGGGGTCAGTGTGGTGTGCTGGTACCTTGGTGAGGAGACGGGGGTGGGGGGGAACCAGGACCCGGGGGGGGGGTGGGACGTTACACCGAGAGGGAAGTCCTCCCGATTTGCCATCACAGAGAGCTTAAATCTCGGGCAATGAGCCCCCCGGCTTGAGAAAAAGAAGGAAAATCTCCCCGAGTTGGTGACTCTGTGAAGTTCAGTGGCCACATTCAGGTGCAGCCTGACCGTCTCAGCCCAGTATTCTGATCGAGGGTCACCAGGTGATGGGAGGTTTGAACAGGGAATAAAGTATCTGCGGGAACATGGCGTCAGACCACACGGGATACGCTGCTCGAGCGGGTCGGACCCTTGCACACAATCGGTCATTGTGACGTTTAGTGGGAGTTTGCTGGGCGGAGACGGGCTGACGCGTTTTCCCATAATGCTCTCTGAGGCACGTACGTCCTGGGTGCAGCCATGTAAAATGGCCGACTCCCGATGAGAATGGCCAAACCCCGATTTAAAATGGCGGACGGAAGAGGCTGATGGGAAAATCAGCCAACAGGACTCAAACGGACAGCTGCAGGTAAAACAGTGTATTCACCTCTGGGGAAGCCAGACCGAACCGATACCTGCAGCCATCAACATCACAACAACCCAGCCATCTGCATATTAAGCAGCCATCCCCGGGAACAATTGCTACACATTAGCAACACAAAGCCGACCCAGACCTTTCGGGGCCAGCAGGGGCTGACACAAAGAGAGGTAAACGACCGCCCCCCGATCAGGGAACCGCTCCAGTATTGGAGCACATCGAACCAAGTGATTGGGACCAAGTCCAATCACTTGGAACCAGGTACAAGGTCCGCCCCGAGAGGCAGGAAGCCCCTGGGGACTATAAGAATAGGGGCCAAGTTCAACTCGACCCTTCTTCTCCTGCTCGAGACCCTTCGACAAGAAAACGTAAGTTTTATTCCAACGATCGCTACCAGATAGGCGCTCCTGACTGTCGACCTGTCCCAGCTTTTGAATCCCGCAGGCTCAGAACCCATTCGAAAGGCCATTCGTTTCCCTGACCTGGTGGGCCATTTCCAAAGTTAAGTATTGGCCTGTTAGTGGTAGGAAGTAGCTTAGAAGTAGAATTAATGTATAAGTATTAATTGCTGTATATAATAAATGAGCGTTGATTTAACTCTTACTAAGCGGTGTGTTGGATTATTGATCATTACTCGGACTTGAACCACGTGGCGGTATCAGAAAGATACCTGGCGACTCGAGAGCAAAGGTGACAGAATAAGTAAACTAAGGCTAAAGCGAGCAACATGGGTTCCAAGGCACATTTGGGGGCGGTTCTGAGATCACGGAAGGCGCTCCAGAAACGCACGATCGTCCTTTATCTCGGCCGGGTCGACGATGGCTAACAATCTGGTGTCTCTGTCAGGAAATGTCGCTGGCTGGATGTTGGACCAACGAACTCGGGTCCATCATGTGGATCAAAGTGAGCGACTCCGGGGTGATCGATGGTACCTACAACTCGAGTGTCTCAACTGTTCGAAAGGCTGCAGACGGGGTCGTGATTGGATACCAGCAAAGTGTCACCAACGCAACCTTTGGGTTTGTGGTGAAGTGGGCCATTGGTAATGCGAAGGATTTATTTAGCGAAGGGCTGTGTTCCTGATTGCTGTCATTCCAAACTCTCCCCGGCTCACTCCCCTTCTAACTTTCCCTCTGGTAGTTTCACCAACCTCTCCTCCAGTGGGAGCACAGTGACTCACCCCCATCTCCAGATCTTATATTCCTCTATCTCCCTGTGGGAGCGACTCCCACATTCTCCCCACTCCCCGTGGGAGCGAATTCCACATTCTCCCCCACTCCCTGTGGGAGCGAGTCCCACATTCTCCCCACTCCCCGTGGGAGCGAATTCCACATTCTCCCCCACTCCCCGTGGGAGCGAGTCCCACATTCTCCCCCACTCCCTGTGGGAGCGAGTCCCACATTCTCCCCCACTCTCTGTGGGAGCGAGTCCCACATTCTCGCCCTCTCCCCGTGGGAGCGAGTCCCACATTCTCCCTCACTCCCTGTGGGAGCGAGTCCCACATTCTCGCCCTCTCCCCGTGGGAGCGAGTCCCACATTCTCCCTCACTCCCTGTGGGAGCGAGTCCCACATTCTCCCCACTCCCTGTGGGAGCGAGTCCCACATTCTCCGCCACTCCCTGTGGGAGCGAGTCCCACATTCTCCCCCTCTCCCCGTGGGAGCGAGTCCCACATTCTCCCCACTCCCTGTGGGAGCGAGTCCCACATTCTCCCAACTCCCTGTGGGAGCGAGTCCCACATTCTCCCCACTCCCTGTGGGAGCGAGTCCCATATTCTCCCCCACTCCCTGTGGGAGCAAGTCCCACATTCACCCCACTCCCTGTGGGAGCGAGTTCCACATTCTCCCCACTCCCTGTGGGAGCGAGTTCCACATTCTCCCCACTCCCAGTGGGAGCGAATCCCACATTCTCCCCACTCCCTGTGGGAGCGAGTCCCACATTCTCCTCACTCCCTGTGGGAGCGAGTCCCACATTCTCCCCCACTCCCTGTGGGAGCGAGTCCCACATTCTCCCCCACTCCCCGTGGGAGCGAGTCCCACATTCTCCCCACTCCCTGTGGGAGCGAGTCCCACATTCTCCCCACTCCCCGTGGGAGCGAGTCCCACATTCTCCCCCACTCCCTGTGGGAGCGAGTCCCACATTCTCCTCCCTCCCCGGGGGAGCGGGCCCCACATTCTTTGCTACTCTCGGTTTAAGGTATCGGGTGAATAGTGGGTGGCACAGTGGTTAACACCGCTGCCTCACAGCGCCAGGGTCCCGGGTTCAATTCTGGCCTCGGGTGACTGTCTGCGCGGAGTCTGCACGTCCTCCCCGTGTGTGCGTGGGTTTCCTCCGGGTGCTCCGGTTTCCTCCCGCAGTCCAGAGATGTGCAGATGAGGTGCATTGGCCATGCTAAGTCACCCCTTGGTGTTCAAAGATGTGCAGGTTAGGTGGATTGGATATAATAAAATTGCCCCTTGGTGTTCTGGGACGAAATTCTCCTACCCGCCCCGCCACATTTCTGCCCCGACCGGCCGGCGGGAGTCCCCGTAACACCAGCCGGTCAATGGGGTTTCCCATTGTGGGGCAGCCCCACGCCGTCGGGAAACCCCCGGGCGCCGGCAGAACGGAGACTCCCGCCGGCGGAGAATGACGCCCCAGATGTGGCTACGGGCATAGGCCGGGAGATTGAGCCTAGGTACGGTGCTCTTTCCGAGGGTCGGTGCAGAGACGATGGGCCGAACGGTCTCCTTCTACCCCCTAGGGATTCGATGGAAAGAGGTTTTTCCTCAATTCCCCGATTGGATTCATTCGTCACTGTCTTATTTTGATGGTCTTCCCCCTACTGGAAACCCTCTCCTTGTGCATCTGCCGAATTGGCCCTTCCACAGGCCCAGATCGCCCAGGCTACGGTTAGAAACCCCTTGGAAGTCCCCCACGCGAGGACTTTGCGAGAATTGTCGGAGGCATTTCAATTTCCAATGGGAAACCCCCCCCCCTGTGTCCGGAACCTTCCGGAAACATCGCCAGCTCTGAGTTAGTCAGAGACTGCGAACGGTTCGGTCTTAATTACCTGGAAATTGCATCTCAGTCCTGCGTAATTCTAAAACTGACCTTCCTGACTCCCCATCTAGTCTACCCCAGACACCCTGATTCCGCTCCCCCCCCCTCCCCGCCCCCCACAACACTGAACTTCAAACCTCTCCATACTCTCGGAAGCTGTGGAGGCTTGTTATCAGTGTCTGTTGTTTATCGGATGTATCTGTGCAAAATGCCTTCAATAAAAATATTTCTTAAAAAAAACCCACAACGAGCGAGGGGCAATCTGGCGCTGACCAGGCCTCAGAGGACGCACCGAGTGATCTGGCAAAACCCTCCACCAGGTAAACCCGTCCCTTCCTGGAGAAACAACTCCCGGCCTATCGAATCATTTGTGGCAAAGTCCTCGATTCCACTCGTGTTGTCAACCTTCAATCGAACCCATAAAATCTCCACACTGCAGAAGGAGGCCATTCGGCCCATCGAGTCTGCACCGACCTTCCGAAAGAGCATCCTACCTAGGCCCACTCCTCCCCCGCCCTACCCCTGTAGTCCCATAACCCCAGCTAACCTGCACATCTTTGGACACAAAGGGGCAATTTAGCACGGCCAATCCACCCAACCTGCACATCTTTGGACACTAAGGGACAATTTAGCACGGCCAATCCACCCAACCTGCACATCTTTGGACACTAAGGGGCAATTTAGCACGGCCAATCCACCCAACCTGCACATTTTTGGACACTAAGGGACAATTTAACACGGCCAATCCACCTAACCTGCACATCTTTGGATACTAAGGGGCAATTTAGCACGGCCAATCCACCTAACCTGCACATCTTTGGACACTAAGGGGCAATTTAGCGCGGCCAATCCACCTAACCTGCACATCTTTGGATACTAAGGGGCAATTTAGCACAGCCAATCCACCTAACCTGCACATCTTTGGACACTAAGGGGCAATTTAGCACAGCCAATCCACCTAACCTGCACATCTTTGGACACTAAGGGGCAATTTAGCGCGGCCAATCCACCTAACCTGCACATCTTTGGATACTAAGGGGCAATTTAGCACAGCCAATCCACCTAACCTACACATCTTTGGACACTAAGGGGCAATTTAGCACGGCCAATCCACCTAACCTGCACATCTTTGGACGCTAAGGGACAATTTAGCACGGCCAATCCACCTAACCTGCACATCTTTGGACACTAAGGGGCAATTTAGCACGGCCAATCCACCCAACCTGC
Source organism: Scyliorhinus torazame (assembly GCF_047496885.1). NCBI lineage: Eukaryota > Metazoa > Chordata > Chondrichthyes > Carcharhiniformes > Scyliorhinidae > Scyliorhinus > Scyliorhinus torazame. The sequence continues at coordinate 14,933,256 of NC_092730.1, read as the reverse complement.
ACATCTTTGGACACTAAGGGGCAATTTAGCGCGGCCAATCCACCTAACCTGCACATCTTTGGACACTAAGGGACAATTTAGCGCGGCCAATCCACCTAACCTGCACATCTTTGGACGCTAAGGGACAAAATAGCACGGCCAATCCACCTAACCTGCACATCTTTGGACACTAAGGGGCAATTTAGCACGGCCAATCCACCTAACCTGCACATCTTTGGACATTAAGGGACAATTTAGCACGGCCAATCCACCCAACCTGCACATCTTTGGACACTAAGGGACAATTTATCATGGCCAATCCACCTAACCTGCACATCTTTGGACACTAAGGGGCAATTTAACATGGCCAATCCACCTCACCTGCACATCCAAGGACTGTGGGAGGAAACCGGAGCACCCGGAGGAAACCCACGCAGACACGGGGGGGGGAGAATGTGCAGACTCCGCACAGTCACCCGAGGCCGGAATCGAACCCGTGTCCCTGGAGCTGTGAGGCCTCGGTGCTGGCCACCATTGCACCTTCTCCAGTGCCTCCATGTCCTTTCTATAACATGGCGACCGGAGCTGTTTGCGGGAACTCCACGTGGGGTGGAACCGAGGTGCGATACAAATTCTCGTCACCATCTCTGCTTCACAATTGGCATCCTCCAGTCAGGAACCCCAGTGTTTGGTTTGATCTGCACAAGGCCAGAGCTTCACCTTCTCCTAACAATTGTTCTGTTTCTAATTTCCTCCCTCTACAACTCCAGGCAGCGTCACAGTTTGGGCTGGGCAGTACTACAATGACGGAGCCAAAGAACAATTGAAGACCATGTGGTTACTCCGAAAAAACCGACAAGATCCAAAGGACAACTGGGAGGCCACTTTGTAAGGACGGCATTGTTCCCAGAGCTCGCGTTGTAAACTCGATACCACAGGTGTCGAGAAGCTAAGCTGGCCGTGCTTTTGAGACAAGGGGGAGGAAGGTTTGATTTGGCTACTGAGACATGGTCAGGCCCCATCGCCTGTCCGCCGTCACTCCATTGACAGAACCCTCCACCCGCTCCCCCCCCCCCCCTCAGCCGGCCCACAGCACAAGTCGCAACGACAAGTTGAAGGCTGATGCGTCAGGGCAGTACTGAGGGAGTGCTGCACTGCCTTTAGAATCAGGCTTCAGACTGAGGCCCCATCTGGCCCGGAGGGGGGAAAATCCCACGGAACCGTTTCAAAGGACATTTATCTCCGCAACCCTGTCCAATATTCACCCCTCCATCTCTTTTATTACATTCCTGTATCATCTTTTATCACACTTCCTTGTGTGTTTTGATATACTACGGAGTGTAATATGTGTTACTCAAACCTTGGTTACTGATGAGGTTTTCTGAATCTCGATGAAGAAGACTGGAACTTGTCCAGTAGGAACAAAAGGTCCATTGAGTAACTATAGAACATAGAACAGTACAGCACAGAACAGGCCCTTCGGCCCTCGATGTTGTGCCGAGCACTGTCCGAAACCAGGATCAGGCTCTCCCACTCCCTGTCATTCTGGTGTGCTCCATGTGCCTATCCAATAACCGCTTGAAAGTTCCTAAAGTGTCCCGACTCCACTATCACAGCAGACAGTCCATTCCACACCCTAACCACTCTCTGAGTAAAGAACCTACCTCGGACATCCCTCCTATATCTCCCACCCTGAATCTTATAGTTATGCCCCCTTGTGACAGCTACATCCACCCGAGGAAATAGTGTCTGAACGTCCACTCTATCTATCCCCCTCATCATCTTATAAACCTCTATTAAGTCGCCTCTCATCCTCCTCCGCTCCAAAGAGCAAAGCCCGAGCTCCCTCAACCTTTCCTCATAAGACCTATCCTGCGAACCAGGCAGCATCCTGGTAAATCTCCTGTGCACCCTTTCCAATGCTTCCACGTCCTTCCTATAGTGAGGTGACCAGAACTGCGCACAATACTCCAAATGTGGTCTCACCAGGGTCATGTACAGTTGCAGCATAACCCCGCGGCTCTTACACTCAAAACTATAACAATAATTGAGACCGTTCCCTCCGAGGTAATCTAGTCCACTCCTCCACCATACCCAGTACCTCTCCCATCACCCATGGCACCTTCCCATGCAATCGCAGAAGGTGTAACATCTGCCCCTTTACCTCTTCCATGCTTAACATCCCAGGCCCAAAACACACATTCCAGGTTAAGCAGCATTTCACTTGCATCTCTTCCAATTTGGTCGACTGCATTCGCTGCTCCCAGTGTGGTCTCCTCTATATCGGAGAGACCAAACGCAGACTGGGTGATCACTTTGCTGAGCACCTTCGGTCTGTGCGCGTTCGGGACCCGGACCTTCCCGTTGCTTGCCATTTTAACACAAGACCCTGCTCCCATGCCCGTTCTTGGCCTGCTGCAATGTTCCAGTGAGGCTCAACGCAAACTGGAGGAACAACATCTCATCTTCCGGTTAGGCACGCTCCAGCCTTCCGGTCTCAACATCGAATTGAACAACTTCAGATGATCAGCTCTACCCCACCTCGACCCATTTGTTTTCATCCCATTTCATTTGACCATTTCTTTCTTTCTTAATAAATATTTACCCCCCCCCCCCCAAATCTTATTCACCTTTCCTCCACCTTTCTCCTCTTTGCTTCCCCCCCCCCCCCTCCCCTCACATCTACAGTTTACCCTCTGATGTTAGTTTCCCTGCTGTTTGGCCTTTCACATCTTTTGTCCTCTCTGGGGACTGCCAATAGCACTCTGTTCCCTTGGTTTCTGTGGCCATTAGCACTCTGTTCCCTGGGTTTCTGTGGCTATGACTCATCTTTCATTCCCACTCCACAGTATAAATATTGCCCACTTTCTCTGTCTGTTAGCTTTGACAAAGAGTCATCGGACTCAAAACGTTGGCTCTCTTCTCTCCCTACAGATGCTGCCAGACCCGCTGAGATTTTCCACCTTTTCCTCTTTCGTTTCAGAGTCCAGCATCTGCAGTAATTTCTTTACTTTAACATTGATACTAGTGATAAGATTAACACGATCTAACTGCAGTAACTATGCGTAATTACATCTGAGCTAATCTGACACTCCTCTCCTGGTAACAGTACATCCAAAAGAGAGAGTGGGAGACCCAATGTGGTTTCTTTTATACCCCTGTTAGTCACGCCCTCTAGTGATCATCTGGTGCTACTGATTACTCATTAACACTTTATGTACATGCAAATACAGAGATCACCACACCATCCCCAACACCAAAGCAGACCATCAGCAGAGTGTAGGGGTTTGTTGTCAACATTGTGGCTGAGACATTCCTCAATTATAGCAGTAACTACACTTCAAAACTACTCACTTCGCAGTGAGCACGGTGCTCCAAACACGTCTATCTAACCCCCTGCTGTACCTGTCCTGGGAGTGTTTGATGGGGACTGTGTAGAGGGAGCTTTACTCTGTATCTAACTCCGTGCTGTATCTGTCCTGGGAGTGTTTGATGGGGACTGTGTAGAGGGAGCTTTACTCTGTATCTAACCCCGTGCTGTACCTGTCTGGGAGTGTTTGATGGGGACAGTGTAGAGGGAGCTTTACACTGTATCTAACCCCGTGCTGTACCTGTCCTGGGAGTGTTTGATGGGGGACAGTGTAGAGGGAGCTTTACTCTGTATCTAACCCCGTGCTGTACCTGTCCTGGGAGTGTTTGATGGGGGACAGTGTACAGGGAGCTTTACTCTGTATCTAGTCCCGTGCTGTACCTGTCCTGGGAGAGTTAGATGGGGACAGTGTAGAGGGAGCCTTACTCTGTATCTAACCCCGTGCTGTACCTGTCCTGGGAGTGTTTGATGGGGACAGTGTAGAGAGAGCTTTACTCAGTATCTAACCCCGTGCTGTACCTGTCCTGGGAGTGTTTGATGGGGACAGTGTAGAGGGAGCTTTACTCTGTATCTAACCCCGTGCTGTACCTGTCCTGGGAGTGTTTGATGGGAACAGTGTAGAGGGAGCTTTACTCTGTATCTAACCCCGTGCTGTACCTGTCCTGGGAGTGTTTGATGGGGCAGTGTAGAGGGAGCATAACTCTGTATGTAACCCCGTGCTGTATCTGTCCTGGGAGTGTGTGATGGGAACAGTGTAGAGAGAGCTTTACTCTGTATCTAACCCCGTGCTGTACCTGTCCTGGGAGTGTTTGATGGGGACAGTGTAGAGGGAGCTTTACTCTGTATCTAGCCCCGTGCTGTACCTGTCCTGGGAGTGTTTGATGGGGACAGTGTAGAGGGAGCTTTACTCTGTATCTAACCCCGTGCTGTACCTGTCCTGGGAGTGTTTGATGGGGACAGTGTAGAGGGAGCTTTGCTCTGTATCTAACCCCGTGCTGTACCTGTCCTGGAAGTGTTTGATGGGGGACAGTGTCGAGGGAGCTTTACCCTGTATCTAACCCCGTGCTGTACCTGTCCTGGGAGTGTTTGATGGGGACAATGTAGAGGGAGCTTTACTCTGTATCTAACCCCGTGCTGTACCTGTCCTGGGAGTGTTTGATGGGGGACAGTGTAGAGGGAGCTTTACTGTGTATCTAACCCCGTGCTGTACCTGTCCTGGGAGTGTTTGATGGGGGACAGTGTAGAGGGAGCTTTACTCTGTATCTAGTCCCGTGCTGTACCTGTCCTGGGAGTGTTTGATGGGGACAGTGTAGAGGGAGCTTTACTCTGTATCTAACCCCGTGCTGTACCTGTCCTGGGAGTGTTTGATGGGGGACAGTGTAGAGGGAGCTTTACTCTGTATCTAACCCCGTGCTGTACCTGTCCTGGGAGTGTTTGATGGGGGACAGTGTAGAGGGAGCCTTACTCTGTATCTAACCCCGTGCTGTACCTGTCCTGGGAGTGTTTGATGGGGACAGTGGAGAGGGAGCTTAACTCTGTATCTAGTCCCGTGCTGTACCTGTCCTGGGAGTGTTAGATGGGGACAGTGTAGAGGGAGCCTTACTCTGTATCTAACCCCGTGCTGTACCTGTCCTGGGAGTGTTTGATGGGGACAGTGTAGAGGGAGCTTAACTCTGTATCTAACCCCGTGCTGTACCTGTCCTGGGAGTGTTTGATGGGGACAGTGTAGAGGGAGCTTTACTCTGTATCTAACCCCGTGCTGTACCTGTCCTGGGAGTGTTTGATGGGAACAGTGTAGAGAGAGCTTTACTCAGTATCTAACCCCGTGCTGTACCTGTCCTGGGAGTGTTTGATGGGGACAGTGTAGAGGGAGCTTTACTCTGTATCTAACCCCGTGCTGTACCTGTCCTGGGAGTGTTTGATGGGAACAGTGTAGAGGGAGCTTTACTCTGTATCTAACCCCGTGCTGTACCTGTCCTGGGAGTGTTTGATGGGGACAGTGTAGAGGGAGCATAACTCTGTATGTAACCCCGTGCTGTATCTGTCCTGGGAGTGTGTGATGGGAACAGTGTAGAGGGAGCTTTACTCTGTATCTAACCCCGTGCTGTACCTGTCCTGGGAGTGTTTGATGGGGACAGTGTAGAGGGAGCTTTACTCTGTATCTAGCCCCGTGCTGTACCTGTCCTGGGAGTGTTTGATGGGGACAGTGTAGAGGGAGCTTTACTCTGTATCTAACCCCATGCTGTACCTGTCCTGGGAGTGTTTGATGGGGACAGTGTAGAGGGAGCTTTACTCTGTATCTAACCCCGTGCTGTACCTGTCCTGGAAGTGTTTGATGGGGACAGTGTAGAGGGAGCTTTACTCTGTATCTAACCCCGTGCTGTACCTGTCCTGGGACTGTTTGATGGGGACAGTGTAGAGGGAGCTTTACTCTGTATCTAACCCCGTGCTGTACCTGTCCTGGGAGTGTTTGATGGGGAAAGTGTAGAGGGAACTTTCCTCTGTATCTAACCCCGTGCTGTACCTGTCCTGGGAATGTTTGATGGGGACAGTGTAGAGGGAGCTTTACTCTGTATCTAACCCCGTGCTGTACCTGTACTGGGAGTGTTTGATGGGGACAGTGTAGAGGGAGCTTTACTCTGTACCTAATCCCGTGCTGTACCTGTCCTGGGAGTGTTTGATGGGGACAGTGTAGAGGAAGCTTTACTCTGTATCTAACCCCGTGCTGTACCTGTCCTGGGAGTGTTTGATGGGGAAAGTGTAGAGGGAACTTTGCTCTGTATCTAACCTCGTGCTGTACCTGTCCTGGGAGTGTTTGATGGGGACAGTGTAGAGGGAGCTTTACTCTGTATCTAACCCCGTGCTGTACCTGTCCTGGGAATGTTTGATGGGGACAGTGTAGAGGGAGCTTTACTCTGTATCTAACCCCGTGCTGTACCTGTCCTGGGAGTGTTTGATGGGGACAGTGTAGAGGGAGCTTTACTCTGTATCTAACCCTGTGCTGTACCTGTCCTGGGAGTGTTTGATGGGGACAGTGTAGAGGGAGCTTTACTCTGTATCTAACCCCGTGCTGTACCTGTCCTGGGAATGTTTGATGGGGACAGTGTAGAGGGAGATTTACTCTGTATCTAACCCCGTGCTGTACCTGTCCTGGGAGTGTTTGATGGGGACAGTGTAGAGGGAGCTTTACTCTGTATCTAACCCTGTGCTGTACCTGTCCTGGGAGTGTTTGATGGGGACAGTGTAGAGGGAGCTTTACTCTGTATCTAATCCCGTGCTGTACCTGTCCTGGGAGTGTTTGATGGGACAGTGTAGAGCGAGCTTTACTCTGTATCTAACCCCGTGCTGTACCTGTCCTGGGAGTGTTTGATGGGGACAGTGTAGAGGGAGCTTTACTCTGTATCTAACCCCGTGCTGTACCTGTCCTGGGAGTGTTTGATGGGGACAGTGTCGAGGAAGCTTTACTCTGTATCTAACCCCGTGCTGTACCTGTCCTGGGAGTGTTTGATGGGGACAGTGTAGAGGGAGCTTTACTCTGTATCGAACCCCGTGCTGTACTTGTCCTGGGAATGTTTGATGGGGACAGTGTAGAGGGAGCTTTACTCTGTCTCTAACCCCGTGCTGTACCTATCCTGGGAGTGTTTGATGGGGACAGTGTAGAGGGAGCTTTACTCTGTATCTAACCTCGTGCTGTACCTATCCTGGGAGTGTTTGATGGGGACAATGTAGAGGGAGCTTTACTCTGTATCTAACCCCGTGCTGTACCTGTCCTGGGAGTGTTTGATGGGGGACAGTGTAGAGGGAGCTTTACTGTGTATCTCACCCCGTGCTGTACCTGTCCTGGGAGTGTTTGATGGGGGACAGTGTAGAGGGAGCTTTACTCTGTATCTAGTCCCGTGCTGTACCTGTCCTGGGAGTGTTTGATGGGGACAGTGTAGAGGGAGCTTTACTCTGTATCTAACCCCGTGCTGTACCTGTCCTGGGAGTGTTTGATGGGGGACAGTGTAGAGGGAGCTTTACTCTGTATCTAACCCCGTGCTGTACCTGTCCTGGGAGTGTTTGATGGGGGACAGTGTAGAGGGAGCCTTACTCTGTATCTAACCCCGTGCTGTACCTGTCCTGGGAGTGTTTGATGGGGACAGTGGAGAGGGAGCTTAACTCTGTATCTAGTCCCGTGCTGTACCTGTCCTGGGAGTGTTAGATGGGGACAGTGTAGAGGGAGCCTTACTCTGTATCTAACCCCGTGCTGTACCTGTCCTGGGAGTGTTTGATGGGGACAGTGTAGAGGGAGCTTAACTCTGTATCTAACCCCGTGCTGTACCTGTCCTGGGAGTGTTTGATGGGGACAGTGTAGAGGGAGCTTTACTCTGTATCTAACCCCGTGCTGTACCTGTCCTGGGAGTGTTTGATGGGAACAGTGTAGAGAGAGCTTTACTCAGTATCTAACCCCGTGCTGTACCTGTCCTGGGAGTGTTTGATGGGGACAGTGTAGAGGGAGCTTTACTCTGTATCTAACCCCGTGCTGTACCTGTCCTGGGAGTGTTTGATGGGAACAGTGTAGAGGGAGCTTTACTCTGTATCTAACCCCGTGCTGTACCTGTCCTGGGAGTGTTTGATGGGGACAGTGTAGAGGGAGCATAACTCTGTATGTAACCCCGTGCTGTATCTGTCCTGGGAGTGTGTGATGGGAACAGTGTAGAGGGAGCTTTACTCTGTATCTAACCCCGTGCTGTACCTGTCCTGGGAGTGTTTGATGGGGACAGTGTAGAGGGAGCTTTACTCTGTATCTAGCCCCGTGCTGTACCTGTCCTGGGAGTGTTTGATGGGGACAGTGTAGAGGGAGCTTTACTCTGTATCTAACCCCATGCTGTACCTGTCCTGGGAGTGTTTGATGGGGACAGTGTAGAGGGAGCTTTACTCTGTATCTAACCCCGTGCTGTACCTGTCCTGGAAGTGTTTGATGGGGACAGTGTAGAGGGAGCTTTACTCTGTATCTAACCCCGTGCTGTACCTGTCCTGGGACTGTTTGATGGGGACAGTGTAGAGGGAGCTTTACTCTGTATCTAACCCCGTGCTGTACCTGTCCTGGGAGTGTTTGATGGGGAAAGTGTAGAGGGAACTTTCCTCTGTATCTAACCCCGTGCTGTACCTGTCCTGGGAATGTTTGATGGGGACAGTGTAGAGGGAGCTTTACTCTGTATCTAACCCCGTGCTGTACCTGTACTGGGAGTGTTTGATGGGGACAGTGTAGAGGGAGCTTTACTCTGTACCTAATCCCGTGCTGTACCTGTCCTGGGAGTGTTTGATGGGGACAGTGTAGAGGAAGCTTTACTCTGTATCTAACCCCGTGCTGTACCTGTCCTGGGAGTGTTTGATGGGGAAAGTGTAGAGGGAACTTTGCTCTGTATCTAACCTCGTGCTGTACCTGTCCTGGGAGTGTTTGATGGGGACAGTGTAGAGGGAGCTTTACTCTGTATCTAACCCCGTGCTGTACCTGTCCTGGGAATGTTTGATGGGGACAGTGTAGAGGGAGCTTTACTCTGTATCTAACCCCGTGCTGTACCTGTCCTGGGAGTGTTTGATGGGGACAGTGTAGAGGGAGCTTTACTCTGTATCTAACCCTGTGCTGTACCTGTCCTGGGAGTGTTTGATGGGGACAGTGTAGAGGGAGCTTTACTCTGTATCTAACCCCGTGCTGTACCTGTCCTGGGAATGTTTGATGGGGACAGTGTAGAGGGAGATTTACTCTGTATCTAACCCCGTGCTGTACCTGTCCTGGGAGTGTTTGATGGGGACAGTGTAGAGGGAGCTTTACTCTGTATCTAACCCTGTGCTGTACCTGTCCTGGGAGTGTTTGATGGGGACAGTGTAGAGGGAGCTTTACTCTGTATCTAATCCCGTGCTGTACCTGTCCTGGGAGTGTTTGATGGGACAGTGTAGAGCGAGCTTTACTCTGTATCTAACCCCGTGCTGTACCTGTCCTGGGAGTGTTTGATGGGGACAGTGTAGAGGGAGCTTTACTCTGTATCTAACCCCGTGCTGTACCTGTCCTGGGAGTGTTTGATGGGGACAGTGTCGAGGAAGCTTTACTCTGTATCTAACCCCGTGCTGTACCTGTCCTGGGAGTGTTTGATGGGGACAGTGTAGAGGGAGCTTTACTCTGTATCGAACCCCGTGCTGTACTTGTCCTGGGAATGTTTGATGGGGACAGTGTAGAGGGAGCTTTACTCTGTATCTAACCCCGTGCTGTACCTATCCTGGGAGTGTTTGATGGGGACAGTGTAGAGGGAGCTTTACTCTGTATCTAACCTCGTGCTGTACCTATCCTGGGAGTGTTTGAATTATGGACTGGGGAGTAAGATTACAATGTCTGATCTGGGCGTCTCCAACATATTGACAAAATATTTAACCCTGGAACAGGAATGTGAACTAGATCTGCCCATTTCTTCTCAATGGTTTGCCTGTCACTCTCTCTCTCTCTGTCGATAGGGCTGGAATGGACGTGTTCACTCGAGCGAACCCTGCAAAGTGTAATGTCCGCGACGATCGCTCGGAGCTGTGAGCAGGGGAAGTGGTGGCTGGATTCGCCGTGGCAGTCAGTGGGTCAGATTGCGACTGAGCGTTCCGTAGGCGCCAGCGAGACCTCCCGTCCTGTAAACCCCCCAAATGTCTCGAAACCGTAATTTCAATAAAGGGCCAAATGGAGCATCGCAATTCCCCGTGCCTCCTTGTGGTTTTCTCTCCGCTCTTGAGTGTTCATTCACACACGGGCAGCACAAGTGGCTAGCACTGTGGCTTCACAGCGCCGGGGTCCCAGGTTCGATTCCCGGGCTTGGGTCACTGTCTGTACGGAGTCTGCACGTCCTCCCCGTGTCTGCGTGGGTTTCCTCCGGGTGCTCCGGTTTCCTCCCACAGTCCAAAGATGTGCAGGTTAGGTGGATTGGCCGTGATAAATTGCCCTTAGTTAGGAGGGGTTATTGGGTTACAGGGTTAGGGTGGAAAGTGATATCTTAAGTGGGACGGTGCAAACTCGATGGGCCGAATGGCCTCCTTCTGCACTGTATGTTCTATATATACATGGTCTTCGCGTGGCCTAAAATTGATCCAAACCTCCATGTGGGAGAGCTGGAGACGGTGGAGGCCCCATTAGGGTGTTAGGAGACCAGGGAAACGGATGATTAAAATGAACAAGATCATCTCACAAGCTCAGGGAAGGCAGGTCTTCACAGCGAGAGACCTCAAATAGAACAACACCAACTTGTGTGTAGCCCTTTGAGCAAACCATTAGGGCAATAAATAAATTGAGGGACAATAGGAAGGGGCACTCCCTTTACACAGAGGATTGCGAATCTTTGGGATTATCGACTGCCACAGGGTTGTGGAAACATAGATACATAGAAGGCCCTTCGATCCTGCTCCGACATTCATCACCATCATGGCTGATCATCCAACTCAATAGCCGAATCCTGCTTTCTCCCCATAGCCTTTGATCCCGTTCTCCCCGAGTGCGATATCCAGCCGCCTCTCGAATATATTCAATGTTTTAGCCTCAACTACTTCCTGTGGTAATGAATTCCACAGGCTCACCACTCTCTGTGTGAAGAAATGTCTCCTTATCTCTGTCCGAAATGGTTTACCCCGAATCCTCAGACTGTGACCCCTGGTTCTGGACACACCCATCATTGGGAACATCTTCCCTGCATCGACCCTGTCCAGTCCTGTTAGAATTGTATAAGTCTTATGAGATCCCCCCTCATTCTTCTGAACTCCAGCGAGAACAATCCCAACCTCTTCAATCTCTCCTCGTCCGTCAGTCCCGCCATCCCTGGAATCAGTCTGGTAAACCTTCGCTGCCCTCCCTCGAGAGCAAGAACATCCTTCCTCAGAGAAGGAGACCAGAACTGCTCCCAATACTCCAGGCGTGGCCTCACCAAGGCCCTGTACAATTGCAGCAACACATCCCTGCTTCAGTACTCGAAACCTCTCGCAATGAAGGCCAGCATACCATTCGCTTGCTGCACCTGCATGCTTACCTTCAGCGCCTGGTGCACAAGGACACCCAGGTCCCGCTGCACGCTCCCCTCCCAATTTACAACCATTCAGGTAGTAATCTGCCTTCCTGTTTTTGCTTCCAAAGTGAATAACCTCGCACTTACCCAAATTATACTGCATCTGCCATTGGTTTGCCCACTCGCCCAACCTGTCCAGATCATGCTGTAGGATCCCTGCATCCTCGTCACAATTCACCCTCCCACCCAACTTGGTATCATCTGCAAACTTTGAGATGTTACATTTTGTTCCCTCATCCAAATCATTAATGTATGTTGTGAATAGCTGGGGACCCAGCACCGATCCCTGCGGTACCTCACTAGTTACTGCCTTCCAATGTGAAAAGATCCATTAATCCCTACTCTTTGTTTCTTCTCTGCCAACCAGTTTTCTATCCATCTCAATACACTCTGCCCAATCTAGCAAGGCCAACTCACGCCTCATATCCTCATAGTTCCCTTTATTAAGATTCAGCACCCTAGTCTCCGAATCAACTACTTCACTCTCCGTTTTGATAAAAAAATTCTATCATGTTATGGTCGCTCATCCCCAAGGGGTCTCGTACAGCCAGATTGGCAATGATTCCCTTCGCATTACACAGTACCCGGTCTAAGATGGCCTGCTCTCTGGTTGGTTCCTCCACATATTGGTCAAGAAAACCAGACACACTCCAGGAATTCCTCCTCTGCGGCATGGTGGATAATTTGATTCGCGCAATCTATGTGAAGATTAAAATCACCCATGATCACCGATATTCCCTTATTACATGCATCTCTAATTTTGTGTTTAATGCCATTTCCAACCTCACCACTGCAGTTTGGAGGTCTATATATGACACCCACTAATGTTTTTTGCCCCTTGGTATTACTCAACTCTACCCATATCGATTCCACATTGTCAGAGCTAATATCCTTTCTCACGATTGAGTTAGTTTCCCCAGTCATTGAGTGAGTTGAAAGCCGAGATTGGTAGATGTCTGATTAACAATAACGGGAAGGGTTATGGGGACACTGGGTGTAAAAAGGCAGTGAATAGTGAGGTTGACAAAGCAGCTGAGTCCCCCGGCGGTGCCCACCGGGTACGGCAGGCCGCGATCGTGCGGGCGGACACTGCGTGCTCCCTCTCCAGGGGAACTTGTATTTCTAACCGCACCCTCGACACGAAGGACCACCCCAAGGAAATTCACAGGAGCGCGTCGGCTGGAGGCGGTGGTAATGCAGACGCCCCCCCCCCCCCCCCCCCCCACGGGCTAATCTGGTTCACTAATGCCCCCCTTTAGGGAAAGGGGGGGAAATCTGCCGCCCTTACCCCCGGTCTGGCCTACACGTGACTCCAGACCGCCCCCCCCCCTCCACGCACACACACACACAGCAATGTGGTCGACTCTTAACCCCCCCCCCCCCCCTCGGAAATGGGCCGAGCGAGACACGGGGCAATTCAGGCTGGGCAACAAATGCTGGGCCTTTCCCAGTGACACCCACGCCCTCCCATAGGCCATAGAAACATACATCGAGAACAGAAGCAGGAGGAGGCCATTCGGCCCTTCGCGCCTGCTATCCCATTCTTTATGATCATGGCTGATCATCAAGTTCAAGACCCTGATTTCCCCCCCCCCCCCATATCGCCAAGAGCTATCTCTAATTCCTTCTTGAAATTACCTTGGGGCAGCACGGCGGCGGCGGCGGTTAGCACTGCTGCCTCACGGCGCCGAGGTCCCAGGTTCGATCCCGGCTCTGGGTCACTGTCCGTGTGGAGTTTGCACATTCTCCCCGTGTCTGCGTGGGTTTCGCCCCCACAACCCAAAAGTTGTGCAGGGCGAGGTGGATTGGCCACGCTAAATTGCCCCTTAATTGGGGAAAAATGAATTGGGCACGCTAAATTTCTTTAAAAAAAAGAAATGACAACGTTTTGGCCTCGACTACTTCCTGTGGGAGCGAATTCCACAGATTCACCCCTCTCTCTGGGTGAAGACATCTCACAGAATTTACAGTGCGGAAGGAGGCCATTCGGCCCATCGAGTCTGTACCGGCCTTTGGAAAGAGCACCCTACCCAAGGTCAACACCTCCACCCTATCCCCATAACCCAGTAACCCCACCCAACATGAAGGGCAATTTTGGACACTAAGGGACAATTTATCGCGGCCAATCCACCTAACCCGCACATCTTTGGACTGTGGGAGGAAACCGGAGCACCCGGAGGAAACCCACGCAGACACGGGGGAGAACGTGCAGACTCCGCACAGACAGTGACCCTGAACGGGAATCGAACTTGGGACACTGGCGCTGTGAAGCAGCAGTGCTAACCACTGTGCTACCGTGCTGCTCTCCTCATCTCAGTCCTAAAAGGTTTACCCCTGACCCTCAAACTCTGACCCCTAGTTCTGGACTCCCCCACCATCGGGAACATTCTGAATCTGCCCTGTCCAATCCTGTTAGAATTTTGTGAGATCCCCTCTCATTCGTCTAAACTCCAATGAATATAATCCGAACCGACTTAGCCTCTCCTCCTGTGACAGTCCCGCCATCCCAGGGATCAACCTTCGAGCACTCCCTCCATCGCAAGAACATCCTTCCTCAGATAAGGACACCAGAACTGCCCACAATAATCCAGGTGTGGCCTCACCAACGCCCTATACAATCGCAGTAAAACATCCCTATTCCGATACTCCAATCCTCTCGCTGTGAAGGGCAACATACCATTGGCCTTCTTTACTGCCGGATGTACCTGCCGCTTACTTTCAGCGACTGATACACGAGGACACCGAGGTCTCGCTGAGTATCCGCCTCTCTCATTGACACAAAGTTGGCTGATCGGCAATTCGATGGGAAGGAGGTCGGGATGCTTCAACCTGAGAAAACCTCGGCTCGACCACATCTGGAGTGAGGATGGGGTCAGGTAGCACGTTTTATAAGGTGATAATCGACCTTGGAGGGAGCGCAGGTTTACCAGAAAGACTACAAGGAGAGATCGCACTAACCAGGGGGCATCTGCCGTGGAATTGCGAAGGTTAAGGGGCGATTTCATCAAAGGTTTCAAAACGTTGAGGGAAATGGGTTAGGAAGGCGGAGAGAAACTATTGCTGCTGGTTGGAAAATCTGGGACTAGAGGACAATAGCGTAAATATTCGAGCCAGACCTTTAAAGGAGAGGAATTAGCAAATGCTTTTACATAGAAACAGCAGCAAAAGTTTGGAATTTTTGCCTGAAATAAAGTATTGGCGCTCGATCAAATTGTTCATTTTATATCTTCGGAGTGCACCAAGCAACCGATTTTCAGGTGACCAGTCGCGCTCACAAACTGGCTCATTAAAGCTTGCTCGAGGCTGCATCTATTCACACAAGGAGACCTGTCCTCTGCAAGCAGAAAGGACGTGACCAGGCAGGACGCTTTTTTTGAATTGAACAAAAGTGTGGCGAATGATAGCTCCCTGGTGGATTCTCCATGGCAACACGTCAGCCAGTCAGAGACAACTCGCACCCTTTGTGCAGTACAAAGTGTCGCGCTCCCTTTGAAATTTGGTATTCTTGGGTCTGCCCTGATAAACCCAAGATGGATTTTGACAGCCTGTCTTTTTGCTAAGCAATGATGAAATCTAGGCTTGTTAAGATTCGTGCTGATCAACGGATGCAGGTAAGATTGAAGATATAGCCATGGAGATGAGCCATGGTCTCGTCGAATTAAGGCACAGGTTTGAAGGGGCTTTAATGGTCTCCTGTTCTTATGTTCCTGTGTGAAGCTTTAGTTTGATGATCTTGCTTTAGTTTGATGATCAATCCCAGACCAGATCCCAACAGTTGCTAGGATACTGGACACAGACCCCAATATTTTATTCCAATTTGTAGGACTGACACCTCACTCCAGGAGCGATTCCGCGCACAAATAGGGATGCGGTAAATTAAAACAAACTTTATTACTGACACAGAATTAAAATAACTTTAACGTCATAATGAAAATAGATTATACTTACCAGTTAAACAATGCTCAACAATGACACTGAAACACTAAAATCTAACTGCTACCTTTTAGCCCCGCTCAAGCCAATCCCCTCTCTGGTCAAAGTACACTTTTAAATACAGTTCACCAACCCAGGGATACTTGCTGCAAAAAGATGTCTTGGATAAACCGCTTTGAGAGAGAGAGATCCCTCAGGGACCAGCTTGCAGATTCTTGCCTGTGTCAAACTGCTGTTTAACCCGCCAGCGTTTTCAGACACCGCTGTTCCGTCCACGGGCAAAATCTTTTTAACTGAAGTGTTTTGAGCGAGGCTGCTGGCCTGTATCTCAACTGAAACTCAACGCTTGACTGCCTCAGCCCCTGGCTCCTCCTATCTCACTGAGGCTAAACACAATGGCCTGATTCTCCATCCCGCCAGACCAATTTTGTGGCACGGCGGCAGCGGGGTCATCTGTCCCGGCAGCTGGCCAATGTGGTTTCCCATTGTGGCCACCTCCACGTCATCGGGAAATCTACGGGCGTGAGTGCGCCGCTGGCTTAAGAGGATCCCGCTGAGGGAGAATCCCAACCATTGTCTCTAATTATCTATTCCCCAGGGAACCTTCTTTACACACACAAAATTCCATCAGTCTAACTTCTACAAACAATATCCATGGTTGGAATGAACGATGATCTCATTTTTATGATGCTTTCATTGCACTTCTGTCGCCAACGTGTCTGCTGGTCTTGTAAAGCAGGATTTTTTAAAAACGTGACCGCAGCGGTCATACACACACACACCCAGAATTTTAACCCTTACTGCACCAAGTGTATATAACACAATATATACCCCTATATCTGAAATCCCTACGTTCTCAGAGTTCACACATTACCTGCACTAAACTGTGCCAGCCGTGTGGCTGCCCATCTCACCAGGCTGCCAGTGTCCCTCTGGGGGTCTGCGCCTATCCTGCCCGCTAACGGCAAGGTTACCGAACTCCAAAATTGTGCCCCGTGCTACCCAACGCCTGACGGCAATGGTCCACCTGCATCTGGGGTCCTCAGGCCACCGGGGACATGCCCTGGCACGCCTCAGCAATGCCCACCTGAGACTGGGGCACGTCCCGCAGCCCTGCGGGAAGGTAAAACCTGCATCAAGGACGTGTCCCCAGCGCGTGGGACATCCTGTCGAGGTGCCCAGCCCATGGCCGCCTCAGTGTCACCGACTGAGTTGCACGTTCGCCCCCCTGGAATGGACATGTGGTCAGTGGCAGCTGTAGCAACCTGGGTTGGCCAACTCCCGACGTAAAATGGAGAACAGCAAAGGCTGCAGGGAAATTCAGCCAACACAGGCAGAAACCAGCAGGTGCATGTTTACTGTGTATTAAACTCTGCAAAAGTCCAGACAGCATCGATACAAGCAGCCGTCTGCATAATAATGTAGCGGCCATCTACCTACTAATGCGCAATCCCCGGGAACAATCGCAACATTTGGGACAAACAAAGCCAGACTCCTTGGCGCCAGCGGGAGCCAACACAAAAGAGGTTAACGGACACCTCAAGACCGCCCATCGATCAGGGAACCGCTCCAGTATTGGAGAAATCGAACCAAGCGATTGGAACAAAGTCCCATCACCGAGAACCAGGTACAGGGTCCGCCCCGAAAGGCGGGAAGCCCCTGGGGACTATAAAGTTAAGCCCCAAGTTCAAATCGTCCTTCTTGACAGGGTCACTCAGCAACGCGAACCAATCCTTGACCGTGACCGGTTCAGCTGCCGCCAAGAACCCGGAAGTCTTAAGTCAACGCTCGCTACGAGATAGGCGCTCCTAGCTACCAGTCCGTACCAACTTCGAATCCCGCAGACGCAGAACCCGAACGATTTGTTCCCCTGACCTGGTGGGCCAGTCCGAAGTTAAGTATAGGCCTGTTAGTTGTAGAAGTAGCTTAGACGTAGAATTTATGCATGAGTAGCGATTACTGTGTATAATAAATGTGCTTTGATTTGAATCTTACTAATCGGTGTATTGAGTTATTGATCAGTACTTGAACTTGAACCTCGTGGCCGTATCATAAAGATACCTGGCGACTCGAGAGCAAAGGTTATAAAACAGAGCCAATTGAACCGACCAAAAGTTAGCAACACAGGGGACGATTAGCATCCTGGCCATGAGCGACTCAGGTGTGACCGGTCACCTGGGCGGGGCCCGGGGGATCCTCACCTCCGCGGCGTGGGCCGATCTCAACGTCGGTGACCGATCTGTCCTCGGCCGTGCCCACCACCTCCAGCGCCCGTTCCTCAAAGGGGATGAGGGCCCTGAGGTCAGGCACCCCGCTGCCTATCCGGGACCGCTCCCCATCTGTTATGGGCCAACTTCCCCCGCGGCGACACAGAGAGGGCACCGTGAGCTTCATGCATCGCGGGTGGGGGCATGGCAGGGACAGGCGTGGACACCTCTGCTGGTCATGTGTGCCAGGGTGTGCTGGGGCAGCACGGGATCAAAGAACAAAGTAAAGCACAGCACCGGAACTGGCCCTCTGGGGATGGCCCCGGGGCCGGATGGGTTCCTGGTAGAGCTTTATAACAGGTTTTGGGCGGAGCTGGGGCCACTTCTGGTGACGATGTATAATGAAGAGAGGGAGGGGGGTGGAGGAATTCCCCCGACATTATCGCAGACTACCATCTTTGGGTTTTGAGGAGGGGCAGGAGGTGGTGCCGTTTGATCGGGTGGAGGGGGCGTATTTGCCGGAGGCGCTGGGGGGGGGGCGGTTCAGGTCCGGGCAGGGGTTTGTGGATTGGGTTCGGTTGCTATAAAAGCAGCAGTCGCGAGGGTGCTGACCAACCGAGTGAGTTTGGGGTGCATCATGGGGCGAGGCAGCGGTGTCCGCTCTCCCCGTTGCTGTTCGCCTTGGCAAGGGTGTTGAGGGACTGGAGAGGGGTCGCGCAGAGGGACATCTAAGCACAAGGTCTCACTATATGGGAACCTGTTATTATATGTTTCGGACCCAGTGAGCAGCATTGGAGAGATCATGGAGATCCTGGGGGAATGTGGCTGGCTTCCCAGGATATAAACTGAACATGGGAAAGAGCGAGGTGTTCCCGATAGAGCCCAGAGGGCAGGAAAGGAGATTAGGGGGAATGGCTGCGGGTTCGGGACTTTGTAAGGAGCAAAGTTCGTTGCCCCTGGGGTTGAAAGACAAGGTGCTGTTGAAGGTCGAGGGGTGGGGCCTCAGTGACAGTGGGAGGGCGGGGCCTCAGTGACAGTGGGAGGGGCTGCAGACAATGGGAGGGGTGGGGCCACAGTGACAATGGGAGGGGCGGGACCTGTGACAATGGGAGGGGTGGGGCCACAGTGACAATGGGAGGGGTGGGGTCACAGTGATAATGGGAGGGGTGGGCCACAGTGACAGTGGGTGGGGTTGGGCCAGTGACAATGGGAGGGGTGGGGCCACAGTGAGTGGGAGGGGTGGGGCCTCAGTAACAATGGGAGGGGTGGGGCCACAGTGATAATGGGAGGGGTGGGCCACAGTGACAGTGGGAGGGGTTGGGCCAGTGACAATGGGAGGGGGGGGCCACAGTGAGTGGGAGGGGTGGGGCCTCAGTGAGTGGGAGGGGTGGGGCCTCAGTGACAATGGGAGGGGGAAGCCACAGTGAGTGGGAGGGGTGGGGCCACAGTGAGTGGGAGGGGTGGGGCCTCAGTGACAATGGGAGGGGTGGGGCCACAGTGAGTGGGAGGGGTGGGCCTCAGTGACAATGGGAGGGGTGGGGCCACAGTGATAATGGGAGGGGTGGGTCACAGTGACAGTGGGAGGGGTTGGGCGAGTGACAATGGGAGGGGGGGCGCACACGATGGGAGTGGCGGGGCCTGTGACAATGGGAGGGACGGGGCCACAGTGACAATGGGAGGGGTGGGGCCGCAGTGACAATGGGAGGGGCGGGGCCTGTGACAATGGGAGGGACGGGGCCACAGTGACAATGGGAGGGGTGGGGCCGCAGTGACAATGGGAGGGGCGGGGCCTGTGACAATGGGAGGGACGGGGCCACAGTGACAATGGGAGGGGTGGGGCCGCAGTGACAATGGGAGGGGCGGGGCTGCAGACAATGGGAGGGGTGGGGCCTCAATGACAATGGGAGGGGTGGGGCTGCAGACAATGGGAGGGGCGGTGCTGCAGACAATGGGTGGGGCGGGGCCTCGGTGACAATGGGTGGGCGGGGCCTCGGTGACAATGGGAGGGGAGGGCCTCAGTGACAATAGGAGGGCGGGGCCTCAGTGACAATAGGAGGGCGGGGCCTCAGTGACAATGGGAGGGCGGGGTCTCAGTGACAATGGGAAGGGTGGGGACTCAGTGACAATGGGAGGGCGGGGCCTCAGTGACAATGGGAGGGCGGGGCCTCAGTGACAATGGGAGGGCGGGGCCTCAGTGACAATAGGAGGGCGGGGCCTCAGTGACAATGGGAGGGCGAGGCCTCAGTGACAATGGGAGGGCGGGGCCTCAGTGACAATGGGAGGGTGGGGCCTCAGTGACAATGGGAGGGCGGGGCCCTCAGTGACAATGTGAGGGCGGGGCCTTAGTGACAATGGGAGGGCGGGGCCTCAGTGACAATGGGAGGGCGGGGCCTCAGTGACAATGGGAGGGCGGGGCCTCAGTGACAATGGGAGGGCGGGACGACAGCAGGAGTGGTGGGGCCACAGTGACAATGGGGGGGGGCGGGCCATGGTGACAATGGGAGGGGCAGGGCCTCAGTGACAATGGGAGGAGCGGGGACACGGTGACAACAGGAGGGCTGGGCTTCATTGACAATGGAAGGGCGGGGCCTCAGTGACAATTGGGAGGGCTGGGCCTCAGTGACAATGGGAAGGCGGGGCCGCAGTGACAATGGGAGGGCGGGGCCTCAGTGACAATGGGAGGGCGGGGCCTCAGTGACAATGGGAGGGCGGGGCCTCAGTGACAATGGGAGGGCGGGGCCTCAGTGACAATGGTAGGACGGGGTGACAGCGACAATGGGAGGGACGGGGCTGCAGACAATGGGAGGGGCGGGGTCTCAATAACATTGGGAAAGCGGGGCCTCAGTGACAACGGGAGGTCAGGGCATCAGTGACAACGGGAGGGCGGGGTCTCAGTGACAATGGGAGGGCGGGGCCTCAGTGACAATGGGAGGGCCTCAGTGACAATGGGAGGGTGGGGTCTCAGTGACAATGGGAAGGCGGGGCCTCTGTGACAATGGGAGGGTGGGGCCTCAGTGACAATGGGAGGACGGGGTGACAGCGACAATGGGAGGGGCGGGGACTCAATGACAATGGGAGGGGCGGGGCTGCACCCAATGGGAGGGTCAGGGCCTCAGTGACAACGGGAGGGCGGGGTCTCGGTGACAATGGGAGGGGCGGGGTTGCACACAATGGGAGGGACAGGGCCTCAGTGACAACGGGAGGGCGGGGCCTCAGTGACAATGGGAGGGCGGGGCCTCAGTGACAATGGGAGGGCGGGGCCTCAGTGACAATGGGAGGACGGGGCCTCAGTGACAATGGGAGGGTGGGGCCTCAGTGACAATGGGAGGGCGGGGCCTCAGAGACAATGGGAGGGCGGGGCCTCAGTGACAATGGGAGGGCAGGGCCTCAGTGACAATGGGAGGGCGGGGTGACAGCAACAATGGAAGGTGGGGCCTCAGTGACAATGGGAGGGCAGGGCCTCAGTGACAATGGGAGGGCGGGGTGACAGCGACAATGGAAGGTGGGGCCTCAGTGACAACGGGAGGGCAGGGCATCAGTGACAACGGGAGGGCGGGGTCTCGGTGACAACGGGAGGGCAGGGCATCAGTGACAACGGGAGGGTGGGGTCTCGGTGACAACGGGAGGGCGGGGTCTCGGTGACAACGGGAGGGCGGGGTCTCGGTGACAACGGGAGGGTGGGGTCTCAGTGACAATGGGAGGGTGGGGCCTCAGTGACAATGGGAGGGCAGGTCTCAGTGACAATGGGAGGGGCGGGGTCTCAATAACATTGGGAAGGCGGGGCCTCAGTGACAACGGGAGGGCAGGGCATCAGTGACAACGGGATGGCGGGGTCTCGGTGACAACGGGAGGGTGGGGTTTCGGTGACAACGGGAGGGTGGGGTCTCGGTGACAATGGGAGGGTGGGGTCTCGGTGACAATGGGAGGGTGGGGTCTCAGTGACAATGGGAGGGCGGGGCCTCAGTGACAATGGGAGGGCGGGGCCTCAGTGACAATGGGAGGGCGGGGCCTCAGTGACAATGGGAGGGTGGGGCCTCAGTGACAATGGGAGGGTGGGGCCTCAGTGACAATGGGAGGGCGGGGTCTCAGTGACAATGGGAGGGTGGGGCCTCAGTGACAATGGTAGGACGGGGTGACAGCGACAATGGGAGGGACGGGGCCTCAGTGACAACGGGAGGGCAGGGCATCAGTGACAACGGGAGGGCGGGGTCTCGGTGACAACGGGAGGGCGGGGGTCTCGGTGACAACGGGAGGGCGGGGTCTCGGTGACAACGGGAGGGCGGGGTCTCGGTGACAACGGGAGGGTGGGGTCTCAGTGACAATGGGAGGGCGGGGCCTCAGTGACAATGGGAGGGCAGGTCTCAGTGACAATGGGAGGGTGGGGCCTCAGTGTCAATGGGAGGGCAGGGCCTCAGTGGCAATGGGAGGGCGGGGTGACAGCGACAATGGAAGGTGGGGCATCAGTGACAATGGGAAGGGTGGGACCTCAGTGACAATGGGAAGGTGGGGCCTCAGTGACAATGGGAGGGCGGGGTCTCAGTGACAATGGGAAGGGTGGGGCCTCAGTGACAATGGGAAGGTGGGGCCTCAGTGACAATGGGAGGGCGGGGCCTCAGTGGCAATTTGAGGGCGGGGCCTAAGTGACAATGGGAGGGCGGGGCCTCAGTGGCAATTTGAGGGCGGGGTGGCAGCGACAATGGGAGGGGCGGGGACAATGGGGGTTGGGGGAATGGGCATATGTAAGGTGCTCTCTCCGATTCGTGGGCCGAATGGCTTCCATCCACACTGTAGGGATTCCATGGTTCTCTGACTAGGGGCTTACAAGGACGCGATGGCGTAGTGGTCGTGTCACTGGGCTGGTAATTCAGACACTCAGGCTAATGCTCTGGGGACCGGGGTCTGAATCCCACCAGCGCGAGCGGTCAAATGTGAATTCAATAAACAGATTAGAATTAAAAGTCGAATGATGACCATGAAATCATTGTTGTAAAAATTTCAGAGTGACCATCCTCTGAGTTATTCCTCCTCATCGCCGTCTTCAGTGGGAGACCCCCCCCCCCCTACTGACTCTGAAACGGAGCCCCCTGCGCTCCGAAAGGGGTCATTCTTGGTATCCACCTGGTCAAACCATCTCCCCTCAGAATCTGATACATTTCTTCTAAAGGCCAAACTTTTTCAATCCTTCCTCGGAGATAGCACCTTCCCCTCACCTAGGGAATCAGCCTTGAACTTCCCCCCAATGCAATGATCCTTCAGTAAGGGGACCAAAACTGTACATTGTACTCTTAAGTGCGGTCCCGACGATGTCCCGTAGAGATGTTGCGAGACATCAAGGCCAAGATACCATTTGCATTAACTGCTGACTGCATATGGCTGGGTCCAGTTCAGTTTCAGGTCAATGGTAACCCCCAGGATGTTGCTTATGGGGGAATCAGCGATGGTAATGCTGTTGAATGTCAAGGAGCGATGGTTAGATCTCTCTTGTAGATGGTCATTGCCGGGCACTTGTGTGGCGCGACTGTAACTTGCCCCTTGTCAGCCCCGAGCCTGGATATTGTCCGGGTCTTGCTGCATTTGGACAGGGACTGATTCAGTATCTGAGGAGCCGCGAATGGTGCTGAACATGGTGCAGTCGTCCACAAACATCCCCACTTCTGACCTTGTGATGGAGGGAAGGTCATTGATGAAGCATAGAACATACAGTGCAGAAGGAGGCCATTCGGCCCATCGAGTCTGCACCGACCCACTTAAGCCCTCACTTCCACCCTATCCCCGTAACCCAATAACCCCTCCTAACCTTTTTGATCACTAAGAGCAATTTATCACGGCCAATCCACCTGACCTGCACGTCTTTGGACTGTGGGGGGAAACCGGAGCACCCGGAGGAAACCCACGCAGACACGGGGAGAACGTGCAAACTCCACACAGTGATCCAAGCCGGAATCTAACCTGGGACCCTGGCGCTGTGAAGCCGCAATGCTAATCACTTGTGCTACCGTGCTGCCCGACACTGTAAAACTCCCTCTACAATCCCCCATCAAACACTCCCAGGACAGGTACAGCACGGGGTTAGATACAGAGTAAAGCTCCCTCTGCACTGTCCCCATCAAACACTCCCAGGACAGGTACAGCACGGGGTTAGATACAGAGTAAAGCTCCCTCTGCACTGTCCCCATCAAACACTCCCAGGACAGGTACAGCACGGGGTTAGATACAGAGTAAAGCTCCCTCTACACTGTCCCCATCAAACACTCCCAGGACAGGTACAGCACGGGGTTAGATACAGAGTAAAACTCCCTCTACACTGTCCCCATCAAACACTCCCAGGACAGGTACAGCACGGGGTTAGATACAGAGTAAAGCTCCCTCTACACTGTCCCCATCAAACACTCCCAGGACAGGTACAGCACGGGGTTAGATACAGAGTAAAGCTCCCTCTACACTGTCCCCATCAAACACTCCCAGGACAGGTACAGCACGGGGTTAGATACAGAGTAAAACTCCCTCTACACTGTCCCCATCAAACACTCCCAGGACAGGTACAGCACGGGGATATATACAGAGTAAAGCTCCCTCTGCACTGTCCCCATCAAACACTCCCAGGACAGGTACAGCACGGGGTTAGATACAGAGTAAAGCTCCCTCTACACTGTCCCCATCAAACACTCCCAGGACAGGTACAGCACGGGGTTAGATACAGGGTAAAGCTCCCTCTACACTGTCCCCATCAAACATTCCCAGGACAGGTACAGCACGGGGTTAGATACAGAGTAAAACTCCCTCTACACTGTCCCCATCAAACACTCCCAGGACAGGTACAGCACGGGGTTAGATACAGAGTAAAGCTCCCTCTACACTGTCCCCATCAAACACTCCCAGGACAGGTACAGCACGGGGTTAGATACAGAGTAAAGCTCCCTCTACACTGTCCCCATCAAACACTCCCAGGACAGGTACAGCACGGGGTTAGATACAGAGTAAAACTCCCTCTACACTGTCCCCATCAAACACTCCCAGGACAGGTACAGCACGGGGATATATACAGAGTAAAGCTCCCTCTACACTGTCCCCATCAATCACTCCCAGGACAGATACAGCACGGGGTTAGATACAGAGTAAAGCTCCCTCTACACTGTCCCCATCAAACACTCCCAGGACAGGTACAGCACGGGGTTAGATACAGAGTAAAGCTCCCTCTACACTGTCCCCATCAAACACTCCCAGGACAGGTACAGCACGGGGTTAGATACAGAGTAAAACTCCCTCTACACTGTCCCCATCAAACACTCCCAGGACAGGTACAGCACGGGGATATATACAGAGTAAAGCTCCCTCTACACTGTCCCCATCAATCACTCCCAGGACAGATACAGCACGGGGTTAGATACAGAGTAAAGCTCCCTCTACACTGTCCCCATCAAACACTCCCAGGACAGGTACAGCACGGGGTTAGATACAGAGTAAAGGCTTTCACAGAGACAACACACAACAGTTGATAATAGTGAAGTAAATTTATTGGATAATGAATAGGATGCAACAGTCGTGTATTTAGGTTTTGGTCGTTATTGAAACCGCTTCAGCGAAAACAATGCTGAGCTCAGAAGCGAATATACCCTGAAGCAGAGAGAGACTAATTAAACGCACTGTCCCGTAGACTAAATGGGACTCATTGCTGACGCGGATGCCTGTCTGTAGCTGGAAGAGCTTCTCTATCCCCGGGGTGTGTCAGCTACAGCAGATGATGTCCTTTAAGTGAGAGAGGCTGAAACCTGGCCACTCTCACAGGATGTCGGTCCACTTTGGGTCGAGCTTCCTTACCCCCCCCCCCCGGGGAGGACAGCTGGTTTGGGGGGGGGGGGGCATGATGAGACGAGACTGGACAGCACGTGTTCTTGCCTCCCGTGGTTACGAGTCGGTGATTACAATCGCAGCAGAGCGAAGCCTTGGCAATCTTCCGCGGACGTCTACCTGGGCGCCCAGCGAGATGGGGGGGGTTACTGGATGGTACAGTTTTGCTTCACCACTCGCATCGGGTCCATCCACGGGCGGTCCCAGACTTTAAACCTGCAGATCTGTGTCTGGAAAGGGTAAATCAGGTTTAATATCGTCAAGCGAGCTAGCCGAGTGCCGGGATACTCAGGAACCAGCAGCTCCCTCCCCCTCCCCTTACCTGGGCGTGCGAAGGGGTCTTGTGGAAGTCACACTCATCGAAGTTGACGTTCGAGGCGCCCTTTCTGCAAGTTGTCGTTCCGATCTCCACCACCAGACGATACATCACCCCCGCCACCACCTGTGGGACACACAGTCACTCAATTCACCAGCAGTGGCAGAGGGCGCTCCTAAAATCAAAACTTTGCCCCGGCTACACGCCTTCTCTCTCTCCCTTCCCAGACACTGACCTCGCCTCACTCCCCTCTGCATCTCTCCCTGTCCATTTCTCTCGCGATAAACCCCCCCCCCCCCCATTCTCCTTCTCACCACCCACTCTCCCTAAGCCCCCCCTCACGCTCTCTATTTCCCTCCCTCTCGGCACGGTAGCACATTGGTTAGCACTGTGGCTCCACAGCACCAGGGTCCCGGGTTCGATTCCCGACTTGGGTCACTGTCTGTGCGGAGTCTGCACGTTCTCCCCGTGTCTGCGTGGGGTTTCCTCCGGGCGCTCCGGTTTCCTCCCACAAGTCCCCGAAAGACGTGCTTGTTGGGTGAATTGGACATTCTGAATTCTCCCTCTGTGTCCCCGAACAGGCGGCGGAATGTGGCGACGAGGGGATTTTCACAGTAACTTCATTGCAGTGTTAATGTAAGCCTACTTGCGACAGTAAAGACTATTATTCCCCCCTCTCCCTCGATCGCTCCCTGCACCTCTCTCTATCCCTCCCGTCTCTCTATTTCCTCCCTCCCTCTCTCTATTTTCTCTCCTATTTTCACTCTCTCCCCCCCCCCCCCTCTATTTTCTCTCTCACCTTCTCTATCCCTCCCTCTCTCTCTAGCCCTCTCCCTCCATATCTCTCCCTCCATCCTTCCATCTCTCTCCTTCCATCTGTCTCCCTCCCTCTCTCCTTCCATCCCTCTCCCTCCCTCTATCCTTCCATCTCTCTCCCTCCCTCTCTCTATCCCGCCCTCTATTTTCTCTCTCCTCCTCCCTCTCTCTATTTTTAAAAAAAATTTAGAGTACCCAATTCATTTTTCCAATTAAGGGGCAATTTAGCGTGGCCAATCCACCTACCCTGCACAATTTGGGTTGTGGGGGCGAAACCCACGCAGACACGGGGAGAACGTGCAAACTCCACACGGACAGTGACCCAGGGCCGGGATCGAACCTGGGACTTCGGCGCCGTGAGGCAGCTGTGCTAACCCACTGTGTCACCGTGCTACCCCCCCCCTCTATTTTTTCTCTTCTCTCTCTCCCTCTTTCTCTATTTTCTCTCCATCTATTTTCTCTCTCCCTCCCTATATTCTCTCTCCCTCCCTCTATTTTCTTTCTACCCCTCTTCTCTCCCCCGATTCTCTCTCCCCCTCCCTCTCTATTTTCTCTCTCCCACCCCTTCCCCTCCTCTCTCCCTCGCTCTATATGTTCTCCCTCCCTGTTTTCTCTCCCCATCCTCCATTTTCTCTCTACATATCCCTCCCTCTCTCCCCCTCGCTCTGTTCTCTCTCCCTCGCCGTGTTCTCTCTCCCTCGCCGTGTTCTCTCTCCCCCGCCGTGTTCTCTCCGCCCCGCCGTGTTCTCTCCCCCCCGCCGTGTTCTCTCCCCCCCGCCGTGTTCTCTCCGCCCCGCCGTGTTCTCTCCGCCCCGCCGTGTTCTCTCCGCCCCGCCGTGTTCTCTCCGCCCCGCCGTGTTCTCTCCGCCCCGCCGTGTTCTCTCCGCCCCGCCGTGTTCTCTCCGCCCCGCCGTGTTCTCTCCGCCCCGCCGTGTTCTCTCCGCCCCGCCGTGTTCTCTCCGCCCCGCCGTGTTCTCTCCGCCCCGCCGTGTTCTCTCCGCCCCGCCGTGTTCTCTCCGCCCCTCCGTGTTCTCTCCGCCCCTCCGTGTTCTCTCCGCCCCTCCGTGTTCTCTCCGCCCCTCCGTGTTCTCTCCGCCCCTCCGTGTTCTCTCCGC
>NC_092730.1:14797608-14905503 GCF_047496885.1 Scyliorhinus torazame | reverse complement strand
GGTGGCGCAGTGGGTTCCCTGGGTCACTGTCCCAGTGTGGAGTTTGCACATTCTCCCCGTGTCTGCGTGGGTCTCACCCCCACAACCCAAAAAGATGTGCCAGGTTGGCGAATAGGCCATGCTCAATTGGGAAAGAAAAATTGGGTACCTCCAAATTTATATTAAAAAACAAACCCCTCTTCTTTGAAATAGTTGCGTTGGGATCTCCTACATGCACCCGGCAAGGCAGATGGGCCATTGATGTAAAGTTTCATTCGCAGGTTGGCACTGTGGCGACGGTGGGGGGGTGGGGGGGGGGGGTGGGGGGGGGGGGGGGGGGGGGGGGGGGGGGGGGGAATGTCGGACGTCGCGCCAGGTCTGGATTTGCTGATTCGGCGACGCTCAAGGATCTACTAGCAACGGGATCGCGGCTCATAAAGACGTCACAGGTTCGCCGCATGTCCCGCGTCTTCACGTACCTGAGAGAGTGTCTTCACGTACCTGAGAGAGTGTCTGAGATCAAGCTTTCGAAGGAGGGAGCTAGGCCGTCATCCTCAGACTCTGCATTCCACTGATCCGGCGGAGCTCGGAGCCTGGAGGGTTATATATACTTCAGTTACAGTCAACACAGAGAAAGCTCCCTCTAAACTATCCCCATCAAACTCTCCCAGGACAGACACAGCACGGGGTTAGATACAGAGTAAAGCTCCCTCTACACTGTCCCCATCAAACACTCCCGGGACAGGTACAGCACAGGGTTAGATACAGAGTAAAGCTCCCTCTACACTGTCCCCATCAAACACTCCCAGGACAGGTACAGCACGGGGTTAGATACAGACTAAAGCTCCCTCTACACTGTCCCCATCAAACTCTCCCCAGGACAGGTACAGCACAGGGTTAGATACAGAGTAAAGCTCCCTCTACACTGTCCCCATCAAACACTCCCAGGACAGGTACAGCACGGGGTTAGATACAGAGTAAAGCTCCCTCTACACTGTCTACATCAAACACTCCCAGGACAGGTACAGCACGGGGTTAGATACAGAGTAAAGCTCCCTCTACACTGTCCCCATCAAACACTCCCAGGACAGGTACAGCACGGGGTTAGATAGAGGGTAAAGCTCCCTCTACACTGTCCCCATCAAACACACCCAGGACAGGTACAGCACGGGGTTAGATACAGAGTAAAGCTCCCTCTACACTGTCCCCATCAAACACACCCAGGGCAGGTACAGCACGGGGTTAGATACAGAGTAAAGCTCCCTCTACACTGTCCCCATCAAACACTCCCGGGACAGGTACAGCACGGGGTTAGATACAGAGTAAAGCTCCCTCTACACTGTCCCCATCAAACACACCCAGGGCAGGTACAGCACGGGGTTAGATACAGAGTAAATCTCCCTCTACACTGTCCCCATCAAACACTCCCAGGACAGGTACAGCACGGGGTTAGATACAGAGTAAAGCTCCCTCTACACTGTCCCCCATCAAACACACCCAGGGCAGGTACAGCACGGGGTTAGATACAGAGTAAAGCTCCCTCTACACTGTCCCCATCAAACACTCCCAGGACAGGTACAGCACGGGGTTAGATACAGAGTAAAGCTCCCTCTACACTGTCCCCATCAAACACTCCCAGGACAGGTACAGCACGGGGTTAGATACAGAGTAAAGCTCCCTCTACACTGTCCCCATCAAACACTCCCAGGACAGGTACAGCACGGGGTTAGATACAGAGTAAAGCTCCCTCTACACTGTCCCCATCAAACACACCCAGGGCAGGTACAGCACGGGGTTAGATACAGAGTAAAGCTCCCTCTACACTGTCCCCATCAAACACTCCCAGGACAGGTACAGCACGGGGTTAGATACAGAGTAAAGCTCCCTCTACACTGTCCCCATCAAACACTCCCAGGACAGGTACGCACGGGGTTAGATACAGAGTAAAGCTCCCTCTACACTGTCCCCATCAAACACACCCAGGGCAGGTACAGCACGGGGTTAGATACAGAGTAAAGCTCCCTCTACACTGTCCCCATCAAACACTCCCAGGACAGGTACAGCACGGGGTTAGATACAGAGTAAAGCTCCCTCTACACTGTCCCCATCAAACACTCCCAGGACAGGTACAGCATGGGGTTCGATACAGAGTAAATCTCCCTCTACACTGTCCCCCATCAAACATTCCCAGGACAGGTACAGCACGGGGTTAGATACAGAGTAAAGCTCCCTCTACACTGTCCCCATCAAACACTCCCAGGACAGGTACAGCATGGGGTTCGATACAGAGTAAATCTCCCTCTACACTGTCCCCATCAAACACTCCCAGGGCAGGTACAGCACGGGGTTAGATACAGAGTAAAGCTCCCTCTACACTGTCCCCATCAAACACTCCCAGGACTAGGTACAGCACGGGGTTAGATACAGAGTAAAGCTCCCTCTACACTGTCCCCATCAAACACTCCCAGGACTAGGTACAGCACGGGGTTAGATACAGAGTAAAGCCCCCTCTACAATGTCCCCATCAAACACTCCCAGGACAGGTACAGCACGGGGTTAGTACAGAGTAAAGCTCCCTCTACACTGTCCCCATCACACACTCCCAGGACAGGTACAGCACGGGGTTAGATACAGAGTAAAGCTCCCTCTACACTGTCCCCATCAAACACTCCCAGGACAGGTACAGCACGGGGTTAGATACAGAGTAAAGACCCTCTACACTGTCCCCATCAAACACTCCCAGGACAGGTACAGCACGAGGATAGATACAGAGTAAAGCTCCCTCTACACTGTCCTCATCAAACACTCCCAGGACAGGTACAGCACAGGGTTAGATACAGAGTAAAGCTCCCTCTACACTGTCCCCATCAAACACTCCCAGGACAGGTACAGCATGGGGTTAGATACAGTGTAAAGCTCCCTCTACACTGTCCCCATCAAACACTCCCAGGACAGGTACAGCACGGGTTAGATACAGAGTAAAGCTCCCTCTACACTGTCCCCATCAAACACTCCCAGGACAGGTACAGCACGGGGTTAGATACAGAGTAAAGCTCCCTCTACACTGTCCCCATCAAACACTCCCAGGACAGGTACAGCACGGGGTTAGATACAGAGTAAAGCTCCCTCTACACTGTCCCCATCAAACATTCCCAGGACAGGTACAGCACGGGTTAGATACAGAGTAAAGCTCCCTCTACACTGTCCCCCATCAAACACTCCCAGGACAGGTACAGCACGGGGTTAGATACAGAGTAAAGCTCCCTCTACACTGTCCCCCATCAAACACTCCCAGGTCAGGTACAGCACGGGGTTAGATACAGAGTAAAGCTCCCTCTACACTGTCCCCATCAAACACTCCCAGGGCAGGTACATGATGCACTCAATGGACAACCTGATTCTCAGTGAACATTCTCAGGATGTATTATGTGGATTAGATCCCTTGCTGCTTTCGCAATCATGGAACCAGGATATTCCCGATAATTCAGCAACAGAGAATTCCCACCTTTCATCGGCTGGCACTTCCCAAGGTTTTGCCCAGCTGCATCCTGGTGGTCCCTTCTCTCCTTTCCCGCAATCGTCCCCATTGGAATGATCTTGATCCCAGGCTGCGCTCCTGCTCCAGCCCCCATTGCGTTGATTGGGAATCACTGCAAGGGAATCGGGGGAAGAGATGATCATTAATGCAGCTGGGTGAAGGGCAGAGAGATAGAGAGAGAGAGAGAGAGAGAGGTGGATGAAGCAGTGGATGGCGACAAGGCTAGTTTTTCGTGGACGGGAACACTAAGTGTGAATGTTTGAGCCTGTTATTGAGCCTCTGTAGTGGACAGGAACACGGTGTGAATGTTTGAGCCTGTTATTGAGTCTCTGTAGTG
Organism: Scyliorhinus torazame; assembly: GCF_047496885.1. NCBI lineage: Eukaryota > Metazoa > Chordata > Chondrichthyes > Carcharhiniformes > Scyliorhinidae > Scyliorhinus > Scyliorhinus torazame. The sequence goes on along the minus strand of NC_092730.1, from coordinate 14,901,649 downwards.
GACAGGAACACAGTTGTGTGAATGTGTGAGCCTGTTATTGAGCCTCTGTAGTGGACAGGAACACAGTGTGTGAATGTGTGAGCCTGTTATTGAGCCTCTGTCGTGGACAGGAACACAGTGTGTGAATGTTTGAGCCTGTTATTGAGCACTGTAGTGGACAGGAACACAGTGTGTGAATGTGTGAGCCTGTTATTGAGCACTGTAGTGGACAGGAACACATTGTGTGAATGTGTGAGCCTGTTATTGAGCCTCTGTAGTGGACAGGAACACGGTGTGTGAATGTGTGAGCCTGTTATTGAGCCTCTGTAGTGGACAGGAACACGGTGTGTGAATGTTTGAGCCTGTTATTGAGCCTCTGTAGTGGGCAGGAACACAGTGTGTGAATGTGTGAGCCTGTTATTGAGCCTCTGTAGTGGACAGGAACACAGTGTGTGAATGTGTGAGCCTGTTATTGAGCCTCTGTAGTGGACAGGAACACGGTGTGTGAATGTGTGAGCCTGTTATTGAGCCTCTGTCGTGGACAGGAACACGGTGTGTGAATGTGTGAGCCTGTTATTGAGCCTCTGTAGTGGACAGGAACACGGTGTGTGAATGTGTGAGCCTGTTATTGAGCCTCTGTAGTGGACAGGAACACAGTGTGTGAATGTGTGAGCCTGTTATTGAGCCTCTGTAGTGGACAGGAACACAGTGTCTGAATGTGTGAGCCTGTTATTGAGCCTCTGTAGTGGACAGGAACACAGTGTGTGAATGTGTGAGCCTGTTATTGAGCCTCTGTAGTGGACAGGAACACAGTGTGTGAATGTGTGAGCCTGTTATTGAGCCTCTGTAGTGGACAGGAACACAGTGTGTGAATGTGTGAGCCTGTTATTGAGCCTCTGTAGTGGACAGGAACACGGTGTGTGAATGTGTGAGCCTGTTATTGAGCCTCTGTAGTGGACAGGAACACGGTGTGTGAATGTGTGAGCCTGTTATTGAGCCTCTGTCGTGGACAGGAACACAGTGTGTGAATGTGTGAGCCTGTTATTGAGCCTCTGTAGTGGACAGGAACACGGTGTGTGAATGTGTGAGCCTGTTATTGAGCCTCTGTAGTGGACAGGAACACAGTGTGTGAATGTGTGAGCCTGTTATTGAGCCTCTGTAGTGGACAGGAACACAGTGTGTGAATGTGTGAGCCTGTTATTGAGCCTCTGTAGTGGACAGGAACACAGTGTGTGAATGTTTGAGCCTGTTATTGAGCCTCTGTAGTGGACAGGAACTCAGTGTGTGAATGTGTGAGCCTGTTATTGAGCCTCTGTAGTGGACAGGAACACAGTGTGTGAATGTGTGAGCCTGTTATTGAGCCTCTGTAGTGGACAGGAACACAGTGTGTGAATGTGTGAGCCTGTTATTGAGCCTCTGTAGTGGACAGGAACACAGTGTGTGAATGTTTGAGCCTGTTATTGGGCCTCTGTAGTGGACAGGAACACAGTGTGTGAATGTTTGAGCCTGTTATTGAGCCTCTGTAGTGGGCAGGAACACAGTGTGTGAATGTGTGAGCCTGTTATTGAGCCTCTGTAGTGGACAGGAACACGGTGTGTGAATGTTTGAGCCTGTTATTGAGCCTCTGTAGTGGACAGGAACACAGTGTGTGAATGTTTGAGCCTGTTATTGGGCCTCTGTAGTGGACAGGAACACAGTGTGTGAATGTTTGAGCCTGTTATTGGGCCTCTGTAGTGGACAGGAACACAGTGTGTGAATGTTTGAGCCTGTTATTGGGCCTCTGTAGTGGACAGGAACACGGTGTGTGAATGTTTGAGCCTGTAATTTTGCCTCTGTAGTGGACAGGAACACAGTGTGTGTATGTGTGAGCCTGTTATTGAGCCTCTGTAGTGGACAGGAACACGGTGTGTGAATGTTTGAGCCTGTTATTGAGCCTCTGTAGTGGACAGGAACACAGTGTGTGAGCCTGTTATTGAGCCTCTGTAGTGGACAGGAACACGGTGTGTGAATGTTTGAGCCTGTTATTGAGCCTCTGTAGTGGACAGGAACACAGTGTGTGAATGTTTGAGCCTGTTATTGGGCCTCTGTAGTGGACAGGAACACAGTGTGTGAATGTGTGAGCCTGTTATTGAGCCTCTGTAGTGGACAGGAACACAGTGTGTGAATGTTTGAGCCTGTTATTGAGCCTCTGTAGTGGACAGGAACACAGTGTGTGAATGTTTGAGCCTGTTATTGGGCCTCTGTAGTGGACAGGAACTCAGTGTGTGAATGTTTGAGCCTGTTATTGGGCCTCTGTAGTGGACAGGAACACAGTGTGTGAATGTGTGAGCCTGTTATTGAGCCTCTGTAGTGGACAGGAACACGGTGTGTGAATGTTTGAGCCTGTAATTTTGCCTCTGTAGTGGACAGGAACACAGTGTGTGAATGTGTGAGCCTGTTATTGAGCCTCTGTAGTGGACAGGAACACGGTGTGTGAATGTTTGAGCCTGTAATTTTGCCTCTGTAGTGGACAGGAACACAGTGTGTGTATGTGTGAGCCAGTTATTGAGCCTCTGTAGTGGACAGGAACACAGTGTGTGAATGTGTGAGCCTGTTATTGAGCCTCTGTAGTGGACAGGAACACAGTGTGTGTATGTGTGAGCCAGTTATTGAGCCTCTGTAGTGGACAGGAACACAGTGTGTGAATGTGTGAGCCTGTTATTGAGCCTCTGTAGTGGACAGGAACACAGTGTGTGTATGTGTGAGCCAGTTATTGAGCCTCTGTAGTGGACAGGAACACAGTGTGTGAATGTGTGAGCCTGTTATTGAGCCTCTGTAGTGGACAGGAACACAGTGTGTGTATGTGTGAGCCAGTTATTGAGCCTCTGTAGTGGACAGGAACACAGTGTGTGAATGTTTGAGCCTGTTATTGAGCCTCTGTAGTGGACAGGAACACAGTGTGTGAATGTGTGAGCCTGTTATTGGGCCTCTGTAGTGGACAGGAACACAGTGTGTGAATGTTTGAGCCTGTTATTGAGCCTCTGTAGTGGACAGGAACACAGTGTGTGAATGTTTGAGCCTGTTATTGAGCCTCTGTAGTGGACAGGAACACAGTGTGTGTATGTGTGAGCCTGTTATTGAGCCTCTGTAGTGGACAGGAACACAGTGTGTGTATGTGTGAGCCTGTTATTGGGCCTCTGTAGTGGACAGGAACACAGTGTGTGTATGTGTGAGCCAGTTATTGAGCCTCTGTAGTGGACCAGCCACTAGACGTTCCATAGGTTCCTCTTACATTGAATCGCTCGGAGCCTCGGGACGAATGATATGATCGTGGGCGATCCTGTGCCAATCTCAAGCCATCCCTTCTTCTTGTTGAGCTGTGGAGAGGCCTGGACCGTGAGCTTGTGCTGAAAATCTGTCTCGGATAAAATCCCCAGAAGGTCGGTGAGAATCTACGAACACCACTTAAAGGGACAGTCACCTTTGAATAATCTCTTAAAGGGATAGGCACCATCTCAGGGACTGATGGCGGTTTGGCACTGACCAATGGGGAGTTGTCTATGGTTCGGTACTGACCAATGGGAGTTGTCTTTGGTTCAGTACTGACCAATGGGGAATTGTCTATGGTTCGGTACTGACCAATGGGGAGTTGTCTATGGTTTGGCACTGACCAATGGGGAGTTGTCTATGGTTCGGTACTGACCAATGGGGAATTGTCTATGGTTCGGTACTGACCAATGGGGAGTTCTCTATGGTTCAGTACTGACCAATGGGGAGTTGTCTATGGTTCGGTATTGACCAATGGGGAGTTGTCTCTGGTTCAGTACTGACCAATGGGGAGTTTCCCATGGTTCAGTACTGACCAATGGGGAGTTGTCTGTAATTTGGTACTGACCAATAGGGAGTTGTCCCTGGTTCCATACTGACCAATGGGGAGTTGTCTATGGTTCAGTACTGACCAATGGGGAGTTGTCTATGGCTCAGTACTGACCAATGGGGAGTTGTCTATGGTTCAGTACTGACCAATGGGGAGTTGTCTATGGTTCAGTACTGACCAATGGGGAGTTGTCTATGGTTCAGTACTGACCAATGGGGAGTTGTCTTTGGTTCAGTACTGACCAATGGGGAGTTGTCTATGGTTCAGTACTGACCAATGGGGAGTTGGCTATGGTTTGGTACTGACCAATGGGGAGTTCAGTACTGACCAATGGGGCGTTTCCTGTGGTTTGGCACTGACCAATGGGGAGTTGTCTATGGTTCAGTACTGACCAATGGGAAGTTGTCTATGGTTCAGTACTGACCAATGGGGAGTTGTCTATGGTTCAGTACTGACCAATGGGGAGTTGTCTGTGGTTCAGTACTGACCAATGGGGAGTTGTCTATGGTTCAGTACTGACCAATGGGAAGTTGTCTATGGTTCAGTACTGACCAATGGGAAGTTGTCTATGGTTCAGTACTGACCAATGGGGAGTTGTCTATGGTTCAGTACTGACCAATGGGGAGTTGTCTGTGGTTCAGTACTGACCAATGGGGAGTTGTCTATGGTTCAGTACTGACCAATGGGAAGTTGTCTATGGTTTGGTACTGACCAATGGAGAGTTGCCCGCAGTTCGGTACTGACCAATGGGGAGTTTCCTGTGGTTTGGCACTGACCAATGGGGAGTTGTCTGTGGTTCAGTACTGACCAATGGGGAGTTGTCCGTGGTTCAGTACTGACCAATGGGGAGTTGTCTGTGGTTCAGTACTGACCAATGGGGAGTTGTCTATGGTTCAGTACTGACCAATGGGGAGTTGTCTTTGGTTCAGTACTGACCAATGGGAGTTGTCTTTGGTTCAGTACTGACCAATGGGGAGTTGTCTATGGTTCGGTACTGACCAATGGGGAGTTGTCTTTGGTTCAGTACTGACCAATGGGGAATTGTCTTTGGTTCAGTACTGACCAATGGGGAGTTGTCTATGGCTCAGTACTGACCAATGAGGAGTTGTCTATGGTTCAGTACTGACCAATGGGGAGTTGTCTTTGGTTCAGTATTGACCAATGGGGAGTTGTCTATGGTTCAGTACTGACCAATGGGGTGTTGCCTTTGGTTCAGTATTGACCAATGGGGAGTTGTCTTTGGTTCAGTACTGACCAATGGGGGAGTTGTCTATGGTTCAGTACTGACCAATGGGGAGTTTCACGTAGTCCGGTACTGACCAATGGGGTGTTGCCTGCGGTTCGGTACTGACCAATCGGGTTGCTGATGCGTTGACCGCCTATCCCCTTCAGCTTGTTCTTCTTGAACGTCCCTTTCCTCTTCTTCACGTTCGGCTTCTCCTCGTTCATCTGGTAGATGAGGAGGCTGAGCTCGCGCTCGAAGACATCGCGCTCCCACTGCTGCAGGGCGTGTTCCCGCTGCCGCAGAGACTCCTCGTGCGACTTCTGCTGCAGGGCCGCCCTCTTCAACTCCTCCTCCCGACAGAGCAGCTCCTGGAACGAAAAACGGCTCCATGAATTGAAGATCGACCTCCAGGACGCTGCCAGGTGCGTCCCCGAGGAACAATAATCGGGGACATTTAAAAAAAAAGATTGCCTAATTATCTTCGAACGCTTTTTGTCGAAGATTCCCACTGGTTCAGAGTGGACCAGTCAATGGCTATCGCTTATTTGGTTCGGCTGAAACAGGCGCAATGCGTGCACATGTTCTTCCTGTCTGCAAAAGGACAGGGTCCTGTGTATTAATGCATGTCCGTGCAAATGCAAGCACGGGCCGGTTAGGTCCGGTCTATGCCTTGCCCATCGCGCACGGCGGCTGGGGGGGTGTCGCTCGATACGATACCTTCTCCTTGGCCCGGAGCTCGTTGAACATTTCCTGGATCTCCAGCTTCCAGTCCTCCTGCATGGAGTGGAAGGATTCCTGGGGCACCTCCAGCAGCACCTGCTCCTCGATGGCGATCAGCTGCTCCAAGATGGAGGCAAACTGGGGTCGGCGGTGAGGGTCCTCGTCCCAGCATTCTGTGGGGAGGGGTGGGGGAGGGGGGAGGAGGGAGAGGGGGGGGGGGGTAATGATGAGATTTTAATGTTTGTTTATCTCTCCGGCTCCCATTGCGGTCAATGTACAACAACTTGCCTGTATAGGACATGGAGCGCGGCGCAAAGAACTTGCATTGATATAGCCGGATGTCTCAAAACTCTCATCGGTCGATGGGGGACTTTTCCGCTCCGCGTACGCCTCCCAACCCTACACCCAAGTGTGGCCCCCGCCCGCGATGAAAGAAACGCGATGACGTAACGGCTGATTCACGCACAGCAAGATCCCACAAAACCGCGCCGTGATCGTCGCCAGTCAGCGCGGACACGACGGGCAAATGGCCCCCTTCTGCCCCGTGGCGAGTCGACGCCCCGGCATGCAGTTCGGGCCTTTCTCATCCGCTAGACAGCTCGTCCGACGGTGCGGCCCTCCCTCGGGACCGCGCCAGAGTGCTTTTCCGTACAAGGCCCCTGAAGTGGGACCGGAACCCAGAGCCTCGTGGACCATGAGGCGAGAGTGTTCCTCTCCCCCCCCCCCCCCCCCCCCCATCGCTCCACGTCGGTCGGAGCGATGGGAATGGGGGTGGGGGGGCGGCGGAGGAGGCAGGAGGCTAGAGATGGAGGATGGAATGTGGAGGCGTCGCCGGGCGAGGCCCTGTATTTGTTGCCTATCCCTATCTACCCCAATAACGGAGTGTCCACTCGGCCCATTTCCGAGGGGCAGCTAAGAGTCGACCACATCCCTGTGTGTGTGTGTGTGGGGGGGGGGGGGAGGGTCTGGAGTCACATGTAGGCCAGACCGGGGTAAGGGCGGCAGAATTCCCCCTTTCCCTAAACGGGGACATTAGTCAACCAGATGTGGGGTTTTGGTTTTTTTTCGGACAATCGATGATCGTTGTCACGGTCGCCGTTACCGAGACCGAGCTTTATAATTCCGGATTTCATTAATTGGGATTTAAGTTCCAGCAGCATGCCGGGGTGGAGTTCGAACACGTGTTTTCCCCCCCCCCTCCCGGAACGCTAACCCGAGGCCTCGGGATTATCGGTCCAGTGACAACACCGGGAACTCCCTCCCTAGCGGCATGGTGGGTGTACCTACACCTCAGGGGACTCCAGCGGAGTTTAAGGTGGTGGCGGAGTTCAAGGTGGTGGTGGGGGCTGGGGGCGCGCTCAGGGATTGGGCCCCGCCCCAGCGATCGCCCGCATCCCGCGGATGAATAAATGAATCCCCCCCCCCCCACACACGGAACCGGAGCCCGTCTCCCGGTTGAACGCGGGACGGCTCGCCGCACGTTCACTCACCTGCCATCAGCTGCGCGAACAGTTCCGGACACGTCGAGGGTATGGGGAGGGTGAGTTTGTTGACGGCCACCCCGTAAGCGACCGCCAGCCCGTCGATCCCCCGGTACGGGACCTCGCCCGTAAGCAGCTCCCACAGCAGCACCCCGTAACTGCGGAAAGAACAAGGGGGAAGCCGTCGACATTGGGGAACGACCTGCATATGTCTGGCGCCCCTAGCGCGGTCGAAACATCCCCACGGGGCTTCGCAAGGGGGGCGGGGGGGGGGGGGGGGGGGCGTAAGTCAGTCGGAGTTTGACCCCCCCAGGCCACATTTGGAGAGGTTAGGGAAAGGTGACCAATACCTCGGTCAAAGAGAACATACAGTGCAGAAGGAGGGCATTCGGCCCATCGAATCTGCACCGACCCACTTAAGCCCTCACTTCCCCCCTATCCCCGTAACCCAATAACCCCTCTAAATCTTTTTGTTCACTAATGGACAATTTATCATGGCCAATCCACCTAACCGGCACATCTTTGGACTTGTGGGAGGAACCCGGAGCACCCGGAGGAAACCCACGCACACACGGGGAGAACGTGCAGACTCCGCACAGACAGTGACCCAGCGGGGAATCGAACCTGGGGCCCTGGCGCTGTGAAGTCCCAGTGCTGCCCACTTGTGCTGCCCATACCTGGATAGTTTGGGATTAAAGTTGAGTCCAGAGGCACTATCCAGGTATGGGCAGCACAAGTGGATAGCACTGTGACTTCACAGCGCCCAGGGTCCCAGGTTCGATTCCCCGCTGGGTCACTGTCTGGGCGGAGTCTGCGCGTTCTCCCCCCGTGTCTGCGTGGGTTTCCTCCGGGTGCTCCGGTTTCCTCCCACATTCCAAAGACGTGCAGGTCGGGTGCACTGGCTGTGATAAATTGCCCTTAGTGACAAAAAAGGTTAGGAGGGGTTATTGGGTTACGGGGATAGGGTGGAAGTGAGGGCTTAATAGTGGGTCGGTGCAGACTCGATGGGCCGAATGGCCTCCTTCTGCACTGTATGTTCTATGTAGGGAGGGATTTTCTTCAGGGAGAGGTTAGAGTAAGTTGGGCCTACCCTTTACCACAGAGAGCTATAGAGGTTGGAGTTTGCACGTTGTGCCCGTGTCTGCGTGGGCCTCACCCCCCGCTTCCCAAAAAAGATGGGCCGGGTCGGTGGATTGACCACGCTAAATCGCCCCTTCGTCGGTGAATAAAAAAATCGGGTACTCTCAATGTATTTTTCAAAAAAATATGGAAGGGGTTATTATTACTTGAAGCAATCGGCTCAGCCATGCCGATTGGCCTCCTCCTGCTCGTGTCGAGTGCCAGCCTACGTTCCGGAGCCAGGCTTGAACCCTCAACGTCGCGCAAAGGTGGTGCCGGTGGCGCGCGACGAAGCCTCACCTCCACACGTCGCTTCCTTTCGAGAAGGTCGACGTCTTAATGACCTCGGGCGCCATCCAGGCGTAGGTGCCTGCCGTGCTCATCTTGGTGGTCTTGTGCCACTCCCGGGCCAGGCCAAAGTCGGTGATCTTCAGCGTGTTGCCTTCCATGTTGGCATCGTCGATGGGGTGTGACAGCAGGACTGGAGACACAAGAGAGACACTCGGCTACTTAAGAGTCATGGAGTCATAGATGTGCATGGAAACAGGCCCTTCGGCCCAGCTTGTCCATGCCGCCCAGTTTCTATCACTAAGCTAGTCCCACTTGCCCGCATTTGTCCCCACATCCCTCTATACCCCCCTGCCCGGGTAGCTGCCTACCTGCTTTTTGAAAGACAAAATCGTACCCGCCTCTACCACGGCCCGTTCCAGACACTCACCACCCTCTGTGTGAAGAAATGTCCCCTCTGATCTCTTTTGTATCTCTCCCCTCTCACCTTTAACCTATGCCCTCTAGTCCTAGACTCCTCTACCTTTGGGAAAAGATCTACCTTATCGATGCCCCTCATTATTTTATAGACCTCTATAAGATCACCCCTAAGCCTCCTACGCTCCAGGGAAAAAAGTCCCAGCTTATCCGGCCTCTCCTTATAACTCAGACCATCGAGTCCTGGTATCATCCTCGTAAATCTCTTCCGCACTCTTTCTAGTTGAACAATGTCCCCCCTATAATAGGGTGACCAGAACTGAACACAGTATTCCACGTGTGGTCTTACCAATGTTGGTACAACTTCAACAAGACGCCCCAACTCCTGTATTCAATATTCTGACCAATAAAATCGAGCATTCTGAATGCCTTCTTCACCACCCTGTCCACCTGCGACTCCACCTTCAAGGAGCTGTGAACCTGTACCCCTCGATCTCTTTGTTCTGTAACTCTCCCCAACTCCCTACCATTAACTGAGTAGGTCCTGCCCGGATTTGATCGACCAAAATGCATCACCTCACATTTATCCAAATTAAACTCCATCTGCCATTCGTCGGCCCACTGGCCCAATTGGCCAAGATCCTGTTGCAATCTTATATAACCTTCATAGAATTTACAATGCAGAAGGAGGCCATTCGGCCCTTTGAGTCTGCACCGGCTCTTGGAAAGAGCACCCTACCCAAGGTCAACATCTCCACCCTATCCCCACAACCCAGCAACCCCACCCAACACTAAGGGCAATTTTGGACACTAAGGGCAGTTTATCACGGCCAATCCACCTAACCTGCACATCTTTGGACTGTGGGAGGAAACCGGAGCACCCGGAGGAAACCCACGCACACACGGGGAGGATGTACAGACTCCGCACAGACAGAGACCCAAGCCGGAATCGAACCTGGGACCCTGGAGCTGTGAAGCAATTGTGCTATCCACAATGCTACCGTGCTGCCCTTCTTCACTGTCCACTGTGCCACCAATCTTGGTGTCACCTGCAAACTTACTAACCATGCCTCCTACATTCTCATCCAAATCATTTTGTTTTTTTAAATTTAGAGTACCCAATTTTTTTTTCTTCTGGAGGCCACACATCTTTAGTGTCATAAATTGATGCACGATCAATTGCACAAAGACGAGAGTTGGATGCAATCGAGGCTTTATTACACTGAGATGTGTGGCCTCCTACAGCGGCTGGCGAAATGGCTGCTGTACGGGGAGCACACATATTTATACTCCGCCTACTGGGCGGAGCCAGCAGGCAGGGAACTACCCCCGTACCTGTAGTACAGGGGCCTTACCGTAAAGCACCTATATCAACATCCTATATGTACAAAATATACATCAGTGGTGACTACCACAGGTGTGAAACCCACGCAGACACGGGGAGAACGTGCAAACTCCACACGGACAGTGACCCAGGGCCGGGATTCGAACCCGGGTCCTCAGCGCCGTAGGCAGCAATGCTAACCACTGTGCCACGTGCCGCCTTCAAATCATTTATATATATATGTATGAAAAATAACAGAGCTCCCTCTTGAATATCTCCAACGAACTGGCCCCAACAACGTTCTGCGGTTCACAGCTCTGAGTGGAGCCGTTCTTCCTGATCTCAGTCCTGAGTGGCTGACCCCTGATTCCCAGGCCGTGACCCCCTAGTTCTGGACGTCCCCAACACGGGAGCATTCTTCCCGAATCTAGCCTTCCAGCCAAATCGGGATTTTGTGATTCTGCGAGATCCCCTTGCATTCTTCTAAACTTCACTGAGTACAAGCCCAGTCGATCCAGTCTTCATCTGCCAGCCCTGCCGTCCCGGGGATTAGCCTGGTGAACCTTCGCTGGGCGCCCGCAATAGCAAGATTGTCCTTCCTCAAACTAGGAGACCAAAACGGCACACGATACTCGAGGTGTGGCCTCGCCAAGGCCCTGTATCACTGCAGCAAGACATCCCCACTCCTACACTCAAATCCTCTCGCTGTGAAGGCCATCATGCCATTAGCTTTCCTCGCTGCCTGCTGTACCTGCATGCCGACCTTCAGCGACTGTTCCACCATCACTGGGCAGCACGGTAGCATTGTGGTTAGCACAATTGCTTCACAGCTCCAGGGTCCCAGGTTCGATTCCGGCTTGGGTCACTGTCTGTGCGGAGTCTGCACATCCTCCCCGTGTGTGCGTGGGTTTCCTCCGGGTGCTCCGGTTTCCTCCCACAGTCCAAAGATGTGCAGGTTAGGTGGATTGGCCATGCTAAATTGCCCTTAGTGTCCAAAATTGCCCATAGTGTTGGGTGGGGTTGCTGGGTTATGGGGATAGGGTGGAGGTGTGGACTTTGGGTAGGGTGCTCTTTCCAAGAGCCGGTGCAGACTCGATGGGTCGAATGGCCTCCTTCTGCACTGTAAATTCTATGAAAATCACACCCAGGTCTCGTCGCGCTTCCTCTTTCCCTAAACGGCCGCCATTCCTGTTTTTGCCCCCAAACCCTCACATTTGCCCACATTACATTGCATTTGCCAAGTCTTTGCCCACCCCGCCAGCCTGCCCAAGTCACCCTGCAGCCTCTTTGCTCCCTCCTCACAGCACGCACCGCCACCCAGCTTAGTGTCGTCTGCAAATATGGAGATACCCCACGCAATTCCTTCGTCCAAATCTATATTAACGATTTAGCTACATCACCCTCAGTCTCGGGGTCTGTAGGTTTGCTGACAGTACAAACCGAGGCGGGGAATGTGAGCTGTGAGGGGAACACAGAGAGACTGGACTGAGACATAGACAAGCTATGTGAGTGGGAGACAAGATGGCAAATGGATTATCACTTGGGAGGTGTGAGGTTACTCACCTTTATTCTCGTAAGAAGTCTTACAACACCAGGTTAAAGTCCAACAGGTTTGTTTCGAATCACTAGCTTTCGGAGCACTGCTCCTTCCTCAGGTGAATGAAGAGGTCTGTTCCAGAAACATATATGTAGACAAATTCAAAGATGCCAGACAATGCTTGGAATGCGACCATTAGAAGGTGATTAAATCTTTACAGATCCAGAGATGGGGTAACCCCAGGTTAAAGAGGTGTGAACTGTGTCAAGCCAGGACAGTTGGTAGGATTTCGCAGGCCAGATGGTGGGGGATGAATGTAATGCGACATGAATCCCAGGTCCCGGTTGAGGCCGCACTCATGTGTGCGGAACTTGGCTTCAGAACAGCGACCACGACACCACACAACCCTGCCATGGCAATCTCTGCAAGACGTGCCAGATCATCGACATGGATACCACCATTACGCGTGAGAACACCACCCACCAGGTACGCGGTACATACTCGTGCGACTCGGCCAACGTTGTCTACCTCATACGCTGCAGGAAAGGATGTCGCGAAGCGTGGTACATTGGCGAGACCATGCAGACGCTGCGACAACGAATGAACGGACATCGCGCGACAATCGCCAGGCAGGAATGTTCCCTTCCAGTCGGGGAACACTTCAGCAGTCAAGGGCATTCAGCCTCTGATCTCCGGGTAAGCGTTCTCCAAGGCGGCCTTCAGGACGCGGGACAACGCAGAATCGCCGAGCAGAAACTTATCGCCAAGTTCCAGGGTTACCCCTGTCTCTGGATCTGTAAAGACTTAATTACCTGCTAATGCTCGTATTCCAAGCATTGTCTGGCATCTTCGACTTTGTCTATATATGTGTTTCTGGAACAGACCTCTTCATTCACCTGAGGAAGGAGCAGTGCTCCGAAAGCTAGTGATTTGAAACAAACCTGTTGGACTTTAACCCGGGGTTGTAAGACTTCTTACTGTGCTCACCCCAGTCCAACATCGGGAAAACAGAATATACATATTTTTTGAAAAGGCCCGAAAATTGAAAGTGCTGACATTCAGAGAGACCTACAAGGAACGCCGGAAGGCAAATGGCATGTTGGTCTTTAGTGCAAGGGGAGTGGACTACAAGACGATAGGGGTCTTGCTAAAGTTGTCGAAGGCTTTGGTGAGGTCACATCTGGAGTACGTTGCACATTTGCCATATTTCGGGAAGGGTATACTTGTATTGGGGGTGGTACAGCGAAGGTTCACTGGATTGGTCCCTGGGATGAGGAGGGGGTGGTTGTCCAGTGAGGGGAGGCTGAGTAAATCGGGCTCATATTTCTTGGAGTTTAGAATGAGAGGCGACCTCATTGAGACCTACAGGACTCGGAAGGGGTTTTGATAGGGTTAACGCGGAGAGATTGTTCCCCCCTGGTCAGGGAATCTAAAACACGCGGTTTAGTACGAGGGGGCTGGTCATTTAGGACTGAGATGAGGAGAAATTTCTTCACTCGGGGAAAGTCGGCCATTTTGGAGACCGAGATGAGGGGAAATTTCTTCACTCGGGAAAGGAGTCGGCCATTTTGGAGACCGAGATGAGGGGAAATTTCTTCACTCGGGGAAGGAGTCGGCCATTTTGGAGACCGAGATGAGGAGAAATGTCTTCACTCGGGGAAGGAGTCGGCCATTTTGGAGACCGAGATGAGGAGAAATGTCTTCACTCGGGGAAGGAGTCGGCCATTTTGGGACTGAGATGAGGAGAAATGTCTTCACTCGGGGAAGGAGTCGGCCATTTTGGAGACCGAGATGAGGAGGAATTTCTTCACTCGGGAAAGGAGTCGGCCATTTTGGGACTGAGATGAGGAGAAATGTCTTCACTCGGGGAAGGAGTCGGCCATTTTGGGACTGAGATGAGGAGAAATGTCTTCACTCGGGGAAGGAGTCGGCCATTTTGGGACTGAGATGAGGAGGAATTTCTTCACTCAGAGGGTTTGTGAATCTTTGGAATCCTCGACCCCAGAGGATTCTGGGTGCTCCATCGCTGAATATGTTTAGGGATGGACAGAATTTTGGTCTCTTGGGGGATTATGGGATAGGGGGAGCGAGAGCGGGAACCTAGAGTTGAGGCAGCAGATAGGCCATGATTGTGTTGAACGGCATTGCCGGCAAACCCAATCCGGTTCTCCCTCTCCTGCGCAGCTTGTTTAATAGCCGACTTTTTCCTCAATCCCCCCAGGCTGGCTTTCAATCTCAGAGGAAGCAAGCGGGCCAAGAGGGATATGAAATAAAAATTTTGCGTCCCGTGCAGTCTGGGGTGTTGCCACCAGGTGTCACTGCAACCCGGGCCCTCACCGGCTCCGAGCCTGAACAATCCCCGGAACAGGAGGCCCTCAGAGCAGCCTCGGCCTCCCTGACTCAACAAGACGGGATTAAAGCCGCAGCGCTTCGAACGCGGCAGCTGGGAAATCCCACGCAAATTGCACAAGGCGGAAGCAGGTCGCTAGGCCCAAATCCCCCGTGCTGGCGTTTAGACTGTCCCTGCCTTCCACCCTCCTGCCCGCAACCTCCCCCCCCCGTCCTCCCATCCCGTCCCGTACACTCTGCAAATTAAAAAAGAAACACCTCAGGCCTTGTTCTACAAAGAACATTCAAGAGTTTTTCCGAGACTTGCCTCCTGCTCTCACCTCGTCCTTCCCCCTGACTCAAGATGGCTCCAGTTTCTCTCCCCCCCCCCCCCCCCCCCCCCCGCCTTTTCTCCGCTCCTTCCCCACCACCAGTCCCCTTTCTTAGGTTCCAGTTTCTCCCACTGATCCCTCATCCTTCTATGACCATCTTCTCTTCCCCACACTCACGCCCTCTTGTGCTCTTTCTTCCCCCTCTCTACCTATCCACCCCTCTCTTGCCCCCCACTTTCCCCCATCTCCGTCTCTCTCTTGCCCTCCCCTTTCCCAACTCCCTCCCTTTCTCCTCCACCTTTCTCTCTCTCTCTCCCCCTTTCCCCATCTCTCTCTGTCGCCCCCTATTCTCCCATACCCCTATCGCTCTTTCTCTCTCCCCCTTTCTCCCATCTCTCTCTCTCTCGTCTCCTCTTTCCCCCTCCCCCGTCTCTCTCTCTCGCCCCCTTTTCCACCTTCCCCCCTCTTTCTTTCTCTTTCTCTCCATCTATCCCTTTCTCTTTCTCCCACTTTCCCCTATCACCTTCCCTTTTTTCTCTCTTTCTCCCTCTTTCCTATCCCCCCCTCTCTTTCTCTCTCCCCCTTTCCCCATCTCTCCCTCGCCCCCCCTCTTTCCCCATTCCCGTCTCTCTCTCTCTCTCCCCCCCTCTTTCGCCTTCACGCTTTCTCTCCCTCCCTCTTCTCTCTCTCCCCCCCCTTTCCCCATCTCTCTCGCTCGCCCCCCCCTCTCTTTCCCCACTCCCGTCTCTCTCTCTCTCACCTCCTCTTTCCCCTTCACGCTCTCCCTCCCTCTTCCCCCTTTCCCCATCTCTCGCTGCCTCTACCCCATCCCCGTTTCCCTCTTGTCCCTCTTTCCCCCATCTCCCTTCTCTCTCACGCTCTCTCCCTCTTTCCCTATGCCTGTTTTTCTCTCTCTCACGTTCTCTCCCTCTTTCCCTATGCCTGTTTTTCTCTCTCTCTCGCTCTCTCCTCAAGGTTCCCCGATGTGATTCTGACTCATGCCAGAGTCTGGGACATGTGAGAACACGCAGCAAAAGTTGAGGCACCGCATAACTCTATCCGAAGCTCGTTCGACGCGCACCAGGAAAATTAAACATTGACAGAACAGGGCGAGAAGGAAGTCCAAATGATTTATCACTTTTCAGAGTCTGGGGAGGGAGAGAGACAGAGAGAGAGAGACACAGAGAGAGAGAGAGAAAAAAAAATGCTATGAAATGAAAATCGCTTCTTGTCACAAGTAGGCTTCAAACGAAGTTACTGTGAAAAGCCCCTAGTCACCACATTCCGGCGCCTGTTCGGGGAGGCTGGTACGGGAATTGAACCCCTGCTGCTGGCCTGCCTTGGTCTGCTTTCAAAGCCAGCGATTTAGCCCTGTGCTAAACCAGAGAGAGAGGGGGGGTGGGAGAGAGAGAGAGGCAGAGAGAGAGAGGGGGGGGGAGAGGGGTAGAGAGAGGGAGAGAGACAGATAGAGAGAGAGAGGGGAGGGAGAGAGAGAGAGAGGGGGGGGGGGAGAGGGAGACAGAGAGAGAGAGGGGGGGAGAGGGAGACAGAGAGAGGGGGAGAGAGGGAGACAGAGAGAGAGAGGGGGGAGAGGGAGACAGAGAGAGAGGGGGAGAGAGGGAGAGACACACACACAGACAGAGCGAGAGAGAGATAGAGAGAGAGAGACTGGGGGAAGAGAGAGAGGGAGAGAGAGAGACAGAGGGGGAGAGAGACAGAGAGAGAAAGAGAGGGGGGAGAGAGAGGGGGGACAGAGAGAGGGACAGAGAGAGACAGAGAGAGAAAGAGAGGGGGGGAGAGAGACAGAGAGAGAGAGGGGGGACAGAGAGAGGGACAGGGAGAGACAGAGAGAGAAAGAGAGGGGGGGAGAGAGACAGAGAGAGAGGGGGGGGACAGAGAGAGGGACAGAGAGAGACAGAGAGAGAAAGAGAGGGGGGGAGAGAGACAGAGAGAGAGAGGGGGGACAGAGAGAGGGACAGAGAGAGACAGAGAGAGAAAGAGAGGGGGGGGAGAGAGACAGAGAGAGAGAGGGGGGACAGAGAGAGGGACAGGGAGAGGGACAGAGAGAGAGAGAGAGAAAGAGAGGGGGGAGAGAGACAGAGAGAGAAAGAGAGGGGGGGGAGAGAGACAGAGAAAGAGAGGGGGGACAGAGAGAGGGACAGGGAGAGGGACAGAGAGAGAGAGAGGGGAGAGAGAGAGACAGAGAGAGAGTGAGAAAGAGGAACAGAGAGAGAGAGAGAGGGGGGGAGAGAGAGAGAGGGGGGGAGAGGGGGAGAGAGAGAAAGACACACACACAGACACACAGAGACAGAGGCAGAGAGAGCGAGAAGAGGGACAGAGAGAGAGAGGGGGGGGGGGGGGGTCCCAAACCTGGGACCCTGTCAAAAAAATGTCTATTCTTGACTTCTCGTCAAGAGATGGTTGACTGTTATACAAGGCCGAGTTTGCATGTTAGCACAGCGGTTAGCACTGTTGTTTCACAGCTCCAAGGTCCCGGGTTCGATTCCCGGCTTACAGAATCTCCTAGCATTTACAGTGCAGAAGGAGGCCATTCGGCCCATCGAGTCTGCACCGGCCCTTGGAAAGAGCGCCCTACCCAAGGTCAACAGCCCCACCCTATCCCCACACCTCGACCCTATCCCCACAGCTCCACCCTAGCCCCGTAGCCCCACCTAACCTTTTTGGACACTAAGGGCAATTTATCACGGCCAATCCGCCCAACCCGCACATCTTTGGACTGCGGGAGGAAACCGGAGCACCCGGAGGAAACCCACGGAGACACGGGGAGAACGCGCAGACTCCGCACAGACCGTGACCCAGCGGGGAATCGTACCTGGGACCCTGGAGCTGTGAAGCCACAGTGCCAACCACTGTGCTGCCGTGCTGCTTGGGTCACTGTCTGTGCGGAGTCTGCACCTTTTCCCCGTGTCTGCGTGGGTTTCCTCCGGGTGCTCCGGTTTCCTCCCACAAGTCCCGAAAGACGTGCTTGTTGGGTGAATCGGACATTCTGAATTCTCCCTCCGTGTACCCGAACAGGCGCCGGAGTGTGGCGACGAGGGGATTTTCACAGTAACTTCATTGCAGCGTTAATGTAAGCTTAATTGTGACACTAATAAAGATTCTTATTCAAAGGGTGTCACGGGCGTATCCGCATAATGATACAAAGGAGGTCAGTTTGGATCGGGTACAGGAGCGATTAAGATGATTCAATGAAGTTGGTCGTGAGAAATGACTTGCTCTGGTGAGGCGGGGGGGGGGGGATGGAAGAGTCCAAGTTGGGTGGGTGGTGGGGGGGGGGGGACAGAACCGTAATATTTGAGCCAGTGCATTCGGAGACTTGTGGGGGGGGGGAATGTCACGAAGATCTTCCCAAAGGGTTGTGACTCTGTGGAATTCGCTCCCCCAGAGTGCGGTGGATGCTGGGACAGTGAGGAATTTTAGGGAGGGGTGAGACAGATTATTAATTGGTGACGGGGTGAAGGGGTACGGAGAACGGGCAGGACGGTGGAGTTAAGGCCAGGATGGGATCAGCCATGCACGAACGGCGGAGCGGACTCGATGGGCCGAGTGGCCCAATTCCGCCCCGATATCTGGGGGTATTCCAGAGACCCGGGTTCGATTCCGGCCTCGGGTGACTGTCCGCGCGGAGTCTGCACGTTCTCTCCCCCCACCCCGTGTCTGCGTGGGTTTCCTCCGGGTGGTCCGGTTTCCTCCCACAAGTCCCCGAAAGATGTGCAAGGTTAGGTGGATTGGCCGTGCTAAATTGTCCTTAGTGTCCAAAGGTGTGCGGGTTAGGTGGGGTTACGGGGATAGGGGGGGGGCGGGGGGGGGTGGTGGTCCTAGGTTGGGCGCTCTTTCAGAGGGCCAGTGCAGACTCAATGGGCCGAATGGCCTCCTGCTGCACACACTTCCTGTTCCTAGTCCTTCGGAAGCGAACAAAACCGCTTCAGATTTTCTCGGTCGGGTGAGGATTTTTAAAAAAATGATTGGCCTGACCTCTTCACTGACCCCCCCCCCCCCCCCCCCCCCCGCCCCCGCCCCCCCCCCCCCCCCCCCCCCCCCCCGTGGCCTGACAGCGTCCGGTAAAGGGGGTTTCGGAGAAACAGGCCGAGTGAGTTTCAGCTCCCAGTCCTGGCCCTCCAGGGATGCCAGCCTCCACAAATAAAACCGGCAAACAATAGCTTCCTCGTCGTTTTTCTCCTTCTCTCTCGCACTGACGGAGGGGGAGGATTTCACAAAGGTCATGGCGGAGCAGAGAGAGAGAGAGAGACCCACAAAAACCTGCATCAGAATCTCACAATGGGGACGGGACTGTCACTAACACTGGGGTACAGTACTGGTGGGGATGGGTCTGTCGCTGTATAACACTGGGGTACAGTACTGGTGGGGACGGGTCTGTCACTGTATAACACTGGGGTACAGTACTGGTGGGGACGGGTCTGTCACTGTATAACACTGGGGTACAGTACTGGTGGGGACGGGTCTGTCACTGTATAATACTGGGGTACAGGACTGGTGGGGACGGGTCTGTCACTGTATAACACTGGGGTACAGTACTGGTGGGGACGGGTCTGTCACTGTATAACACTGGGGTACAGTACTGGTGGGGACGGGTCTGTCACTGTATAACACTGGGGTACAGTCCTGGTGGGGACGGGTCTGTCACTGTATAACACTGGGGTAGAGTACTGGTGGGGACGGGTCTGTCACTGTATAACACTGGGATACAGTACTGGTGGGGACGGGTCTTTCACTGTATAACACTGGGGTACAGTACTGGTGGGGACGGGTCTGTCACTGTATAACACTGGGGTAGAGTACTGGTGGGGACGGGTCTTTCACTGTATAACACTGGGGTACAGTACTGGTGGGGACGGGTCTGTCACTGTATAACACTGGGGTAGAGTACTGGTGGGGACGGGTCTTTCACTGTATAACACTGGGGTACAGTACTGGTGGGGACGGGTCTGTCACTGTATAACACTGGGGTAGAGTACTGGTGGGGACGGGTCTTTCACTGTATAACACTGGGGTACAGTACTGGTGGGGACGGGTCTGTCACTGTATAACACTGGGGTACAGTACTGGTGGGGACGGGTCTGTCACTGTATAACACTGGGGTACAGTACTGGTGGGGATGGGTCTGTCACTGTATAACACTGGGATACAGTACTGGTGGGGACGGGTCTGTCACTGTATAACACTGGGGTACAGTACTGGTGGGGACGGGTCTGTCACTGTATAACACTGGGGTACAGTACTGGTGGGGACGGGTCTGTCACTGTATAACACTGGGATACAGTACTGGTGGGGACGGGTCTGTCACTGTGTAACACTGGGGAACAGTACTGGTGGGGACGGGTCTGTCACTGTATAACACTGGGATACAGTACTGGTGGGGACGGGTCTGTCACTGTGTAACACTGGGGTACAGTACTGGTGGGGACGGGTCTGTCACTGTGTAACACTGGGGAACAGTACTGGTGGGGACGGGTCTGTCACTGTATAACACTGGGGTACAGTACTGGTGGGGACGGGTCTGTCACTGTGTAACACTGGGGTACAGTACTGGTGGGGACGAGGCTGTCACTGTATAACATTGAGGTACAGTACTGGTGGGGACGGGTTTGTCACTGTATAACACTGGGGTACAGTACTGGTGGGGACGGGTCTGTCACTAAAAATACTGGGGTACAGCACTGGTGGGGACGGGTCTGTCGCTGTATAACACTGGGGTAGAGTACTGGTGGGGACGGGTCTGTCACTGTATAACACTGGGATACAGTACTGGTGGGGACGGGTCTTTCACTGTATAACACTGGGGTACAGTACTGGTGGGGCCGGGTCTGTCACTGTATAACACTGAGATACAGGACTGGTGGGGACGGGTCTGTCACTGTATAACACTGGGGTACAGTACTGGTGTTGACGGGTCTGTCACTGTATAACACTGGGGTACAGTACTGGTGGGGACGGGTCTGTCACTGTATAACACTGGGGTAGAGTACTGGTGGGGACGGGTCTTTCACTGTATAACACTGGGGTACAGTACTGGTGGGGACGGGTCTGTCACTGTATAACACTGGGGTAGAGTACTGGTGGGGACGGGTCTTTCACTGTATAACACTGGGGTACAGTACTGGTGGGGACGGGTCTGTCACTGTATAACACTGGGGTAGAGTACTGGTGGGGACGGGTCTTTCACTGTATAACACTGGGGTACAGTACTGGTGGGGACGGGTCTGTCACTGTATAACACTGGGGTACAGTACTGGTGGGGACGGGTCTGTCACTGTATAACACTGGGGTACAGTACTGGTGGGGATGGGTCTGTCACTGTATAACACTGGGATACAGTACTGGTGGGGACGGGTCTGTCACTGTATAACACTGGGGTACAGTACTGGTGGGGACGGGTCTGTCACTGTATAACACTGGGGTACAGTACTGGTGGGGACGGGTCTGTCACTGTATAACACTGGGATACAGTACTGGTGGGGACGGGTCTGTCACTGTGTAACACTGGGGAACAGTACTGGTGGGGACGGGTCTGTCACTGTATAACACTGGGATACAGTACTGGTGGGGACGGGTCTGTCACTGTGTAACATTGGGGTACAGTACTGGTGGGGACGGGTCTGTCACTGTGTAACACTGGGGAACAGTACTGGTGGGGACGGGTCTGTCACTGTATAACACTGGGGTACAGTACTGGTGGGGACGGGTCTGTCACTGTGTAACACTGGGGTACAGTACTGGTGGGGACGGGGCTGTCACTGTATAACATTGAGGTACAGTACTGGTGGGGACGGGTTTGTCACTGTATAACACTGGGGTACAGTACTGGTGGGGACGGGTCTGTCACTAAAAATACTGGGGTACAGTACTGGTGGGGACGGGTCTGTCGCTGTATAACACTGGGGTACAATACTGGTGGGGACGGGTCTGTCACTGTATAACACTGGGGTACAGTACTGGTGGGGACGGGGCTGTCACTGTATAACATTGAGGTACAGTACTGGTGGGGACGGGTTTGTCACTGTATAACACTGGGGTACAGTACTGGTGGGGACGGGTCTGTCACTAAAAATACTGGGGTACAGTACTGGTGGGGACGGGTCTGTCGCTATATAACACTGGGGTACAGTACTGGTGGGGACGGGTCTGTCACTGTATAACACTGGGGTACAGTACTGGCGGGGACGGGTCTGTCACTGTATAACACTGGGGTACATTCCTGGTCGGGACGGGACTTTCACTGTATAACACTGGGGTACAGTACTGGTGGGGACGGGTCTGTCACTGAAAACACTGGGGTACAATACTGGTGGGGACGGGTCGGTCACTGAAAACACTGGGGTACAGTACTGGTGGGGACGGGTCTGTCACTGTATAACACTGGGGTACAGTACTGGTGGGGACGGGTCTGTCACTGTATAACACTGGGGTACAGTACAGGTGGGGACAGGTCAGTCACTGTATAACACTGGGATACAGTACTGGTGGGGACGGGTCTGTCACTGTATAACACTGGGGTACAGTACTGGTGGGGACGGGTCTGTCACTGTATAACACTGGGGTACAGTACTGGTGGGGACGGGTCTGTCACTGTATAACACTGGGGTACAGAACTGGTGGGGATGGGTCTGTCACTGTATAACACTGGGGTACAGTACTGGTGGGGATGGGTCTGTCACTGTATAACACAGGGGTACAGTACTGGTGGGGACGGGTCTGTCACTGTATAACACTGGGGTACAGTACTGGTGGGGACGGGTCTGTCACTGTATAACACTGGGGTACAGTACTGGTGGGGACGGGTCTGTCACTGTATAACACTGGGGTACAGTACTGGTGGGGACTGGTCTGTCACTGTATAACACTGGGGTACAGTACTGGTGGGGATGGGTCTGTCACTGTATAACACTGGGGTACAGTACTGGTAGGGACGGGTCTGTCACTGTATAACACTGGGGTACAGTACTGGTGGGGACGGGTCTGTCACTGTATAACACTGGGGTACAGTACTGGTGGGGACGGGTCTGTCACTGTGTAACACTGGGGTACAGTACTGGTGGGGACGGGGCTGTCACTGTATAACATTGAGGTACAGTACTGGTGGGGACGGGTTTGTCACTGTATAACACTGGGGTACAGTACTGGTGGGGACGGGTCTGTCACTAAAAATACTGGGGTACAGTACTGGTGGGGACGGGTCTGTCGCTGTATAACACTGGGGTACAGTACTGGTGGGGACGGGTCTGTCACTGTATAACACTGGGGTACAGTACTGGTGGGGACGGGGCTGTCACTGTATAACATTCAGGTACAGTACTGGTGGGGACGGGTTTGTCACTGTATAACACTGGGGTACAGTACTGGTGGGGACGGGTCTGTCACTAAAAATACTGGGGTACAGTACTGGTGGGGACGGGTCTGTCGCTGTATAACACTGGGGTACAGTACTGGTGGGGACGGGTCTGTCACTGTATAACACTGGGGTACAGTACTGGTGGGGACGGGTCTGTCACTGTATAACACTGGGATACAGTATTGGTGGGGGCGGGTCTGTCACTGTCTAACACTGGGGTACAGTACTGGTGGGGACGGGTCTGTCACTGTATAACACTGGGGTACAGTACTGGTGGGGACGGGTCTGTCATTGTAGAACACTGGGGTACAGTACTGGTGGGGACGGGTCTGTCACTGTATAACACTGGGGTACAGTACTGGTAGGGGCGGGTCTGTCACTGTATAACACTGGGGTACAGTACTGGTGGGGACGGGTCTGTCACTGTATAACACCGGGGTACAGTACTGGTGCGGAGGGATCTTTCATTGTAGAACACTGGGGTACAGTACTGGTGGGGACGGGTCTGTCATTGTATAACACTGGGGTACAGTACTGGTGGGGACGGGTCTGCCACTGTATAACACTGGGATACAGTACTGGTGGGGACGGGTCTGTCACTGTATAACACTGGGGTACAGTACTGGTGGGGACGGGTCAGTCACTGTATAACACTGGGGTACAGTACTGGTGGGGACGGGTCTTTCACTG
Organism: Scyliorhinus torazame; assembly: GCF_047496885.1. Taxonomy (NCBI): domain Eukaryota; kingdom Metazoa; phylum Chordata; class Chondrichthyes; order Carcharhiniformes; family Scyliorhinidae; genus Scyliorhinus; species Scyliorhinus torazame. The sequence goes on along the minus strand of NC_092730.1, from coordinate 14,877,982 downwards.
TATAACACTGGGGTACAGTACTGGTGGGGACGGGTCTGTCACTGTATAACACTGGGGTACAGTACTGGTGGGGACGGGTCTGTCACTGTATAACACTGGGATACAGTACTGGTGGGGACGGGTCTGTCACTGTATAACACTGGGGTACAGTACTGGTGGGGACGGGTCTGTCACTGTATAACACTGGGGTACAGTACTGGTGGGGACGGGTCTGTCACTGTATAACACTGGGATACAGTACTGGTGGGGACGGGTCTGTAACTGTATAACACTGGGGTACAGTACTGGTGGGGACGGGTCTGTCACTGTATAACACTGGGGTACAGTACTGGTGGGGACGGGTCTGTCACTGTATAACACTGGGGTACAATACTGGTGGGGACGGGTCTGTCACTGTATAACACTGGGGTACAGTACTGGTGGGGACGGGTCTGTCACTGTATAACTCTGGGGTACAGTACTGGTGGGGACGGGTCTGTCACTGTATAACACTGGGGTACAGTACTGGTGGGGACGGGTCTATCACTGTATAACACTGGGGTACAGTACTGGTGGGGACGGCTCTGTCACTGTATAACTCTGGGGTACAGTACTGGTGGGGACAGGTCTGTCACTGTATAACACTGGGGTACAGTACTGGTGGGGACGGGTCTGTCACTGTATAACACTGGGGAACAGTACTGGTGGGGACGTGTCTGTCACTGTATAACACTGGGGTACAGTACTGGTGGGGACGGGTCTGTCACTGTATAACTCTGGGGTACAGTACTGGTGGGGACGGGTCTGTCACTGTATAACACTGGGGTACAGCACTGGTGGGGACTGGTCTGTCACTGTATAACACTGGGGTACAGTACTGGTGGGGACGGGTCTGTCACTGTATAACACTGGGGTACAGTACTGGTGGGGACGGGTCAGTCACTGTATAACACTGGGGTACAGTACTGGTGGGGACGGGTCTGTCACTATAACACTGGGGTACAGTACTGGTGGGGACGGGTCAGTCACTGTATAACACTGGGGTACAGCACTGGTGGGGACTGGTCTGTCACTGTATAACACTGGGGTACAGTACTGGTGGGGACGGGTCTGTCACTGTATAACACTAGGGTACAGTACTGGTGGGGACGGGTCTGTCACTGTATAACACTGGGGTACAGTACTGGTGGGGACGGGTCTGTCATTGTAGAACACTGGGGTACAGTACTGGTGGGGACGGGTCTGTCACTGTATAACACTGGGGTACAGTACTGGTAGGGGCGGGTCTGTCACTGTATAACACTGGGGTACAGTACTGGTGGGGACGGGTCTGTCACTGTATAACACCGGGGTACAGTACTGGTGCGGAGGGATCTTTCATTGTAGAACACTGGGGTACAGTACTGGTGGGGACGGGTCTGTCATTGTATAACACTGGGGTACAGTACTGGTGGGGATGGGTCTGTCACTGTATAACACTGGGATACAGTACTGGTGGGGACGGGTCTGTCACTGTATAACACTGGGGTACAGTACTGGTGGGGACGGGTCAGTCACTGTATAACACTGGGGTACAGTACTGGTGGGGACGGGTCTTTCACTGTATAACACTGGGGTACAGTACTGGTGGGGACGGGTCTGTCACTGTATAACACTGGGGTACAGTACTGGTGGGGACGGGTCTGTCACTGTATAACACTGGGATACAGTACTGGTGGGGATGGGTCTGTCACTGTATAACACTGGGGTACAGTACTGGTGGGGACGGGTCTGTCACTGTATAACACTGGGGTACAGTACTGGTGGGGACGGGTCTGTCACTGTATAACACTGGGATACAGTACTGGTGGGGACGGGTCTGTAACTGTATAACACTGGGGTACAGTACTGGTGGGGACGGGTCTGTCACTGTATAACACTGGGGTACAGTACTGGTGGGGACGGGTCTGTCACTGTATAACACTGGGGTACAATACTGGTGGGGACGGGTCTGTCACTGTATAACACTGTGGTACAGTACTGGTGGGGACGGGTCTGTCACTGTATAACACTGGGGTACAGTACTGGTGGGGACGGGTCTGTCACTGTATAACTCTGGGGTACAGTACTGGTGGGGACGTGTCTGTCACTGTATAACACTGGGGTACAGTACTGGTGGGGACGGGTCTGTCACTGTATAACTCTGGGGTACAGTACCGGTGGGGACGGGTCTGTCACTGTATAACACTGGGGTACAGTACTGGTGGGGACGGGTCTGTCACTGTATAACACTGTGGTACAGTACTGGTGGGGACGGGTCTGTCACTGTATAACACTGGGGTACAGTACTGGTAGGGACGGGTCTGTCACTGTATAACACTGGGGTACAGTACTGGTGGGGACGGGTCTGTCACTGTATAACACTGGGGTACAGTACTGGTGGGGACGGTTCTGTCACTGTATAACACTGGGGTACAGTACTGGTGGGGACGGGTCTGTCACTGTATAACTCTGGGGTACAGTACTGGTGGGGACGGGTCTGTCACTGTATAACACTGGGGTACAGTACTGGTGGGACGGGTCTGTCACTGTATAACACTGGGGTACAGTACTGGTGGGGACTGGTCTGTCACTGTATAACACTGTGGTACAGTACTGGTGGGGACATCTCATTCATTCGGGGGCTTTGGGTTCGAGTGAATGGAAGAAGAGCATCGATGGAAACATATTGGACATTAGCGGCTCCTGGATGAACTAAAATGTCTCCTGTGATGAACTGGGTGTGATCCTGAATTAATCCATCTGCAGAACCTCTCTGGTGTCTGACGGTGTAACGTGGCCTGACGAAGGACCGACCCAGTCCCACGATTTATTCCCTGGTTACAATTCCTGGGACTTTATCAGTTATTGTCCACTTATCCGTCCTGGCTATTGGTTCGCCCGGCCCCACTCCGAATAATTGAGCACCTACTGCAGGCGAACAGCACTCACTGCACCTCAAAGCCTGTTCCTCGCACTGCGGCCCTGCCAGAGGACGGGAGCCTCACTCTGTCCTCTGATGTGGACGCGCAAGATGGCACACTTACTATTTGAAGAGCAGGGTGAGGAAGGAGAGCGTGAGGCAACTCAATGGCTCGTCCCTCCCCCCCCTCCTTTCTGTTGTGGCCTGAGCTCCATTTCGCACAATGGTGCACTCACAGGAAGCAGCGGGAGAGGCCGCGGCCAATTGCAGGCTCTCTCTCGAGGGGGAGGGGTGGGAGGGAGGGGCAAAGGAGGGACAACAATGCTCGCCTTCGTATCCTTCTCTGATCAGGGATGGCCTGCAGCAGGGATAAAGCACGGCCACGTTACGGTCGGTGTCACTGTCCTGGCCCTGAGGGCCAGACATGCCTGGGAAGGTCAACTTGTGGCCCTGCTCTCTGCGCACCAACTTCCCCGTCTCTCTCTCTCTCTCTGCCGCCCACTCACCCCCCGCCGGCCCCAGGGTAGCAGCGGCCCGGCGTGTGCGCCCCTCGCGGGACACGCCCCAACCACTCGCCGAGGCTCCTCCGACCGCCCAAACCCCATTGCCACCTCGAAGGACGAGGGCAGCAGCAGACGCACGGGGACCGCCACCGCCTGCCAGTACCCCGCCCCCCGCCCCGAGCCGCATGCCATCCCCGACCCGGAAATATATCGGCCGTTCCTTCACCGCGGCTGGGGTCGAAATCCTGGGAACTCCCTCCCTAACAGCACGGTGGGTGTACCTACAGCACACGGGACTGCAGCGGGTTCAAGATGGCGGCTCGCCCACCGCCTTCTGGAGGGGCAATTAGGTCTGGGCGATAAATTCCGGGCATGACCAGCGACCCCCACAGCCCGTGAATGAATAATATCTTGTCAAAGAACCCACCAGCAGCGGTATTCTGGAGTGAATGGCGGGCTTGTGTCCGGCGGGGCTCGGGCCAGAGGGTCCCGGGCCAATTCGAGCCAAGGCCACAAGCAGGGAGGGCCTCGCCCCCAAGGCTCTGCGGCCCTGCGGTCAAACGGGCCCCGCCTGTACTCGGCGTCACACGCAAAGGGGCGGGGGGGGGTTGTTTCGGAGCGGAGAGGGGCGGGGGGGGAGAGATAACCATCTCCCAGGACGCGGGACACTGCCGGCAGGGGTGGGGGAGGGTCCGTGAGGGTGCGGGAGGTGGGGGCAGCGTCCCCGGGACAGCCCCCACCCCCCCCCCCCCCCCCCCCGGTAGGCCGCTGGGCCTATTACCGCCGGTGTGTCAATGCGGCCTCCCGCACACAGCTTCGAGAAGGGAGTAATCCACAACAGGAAATGGCCGGGAAGTGAAGGAAGGCAGTGGTGGGGGGGCGGGGGCGGGGGTGCGGTTTGGCGGTCAGCTTTTGTGCAGCTCAGCGGTCAGAGGTCAACCCAAACACAAAAAGCTGCTCCTTCCTGTCAGAGGAGCCTGCCGCTCAGCTAGGCCGAGTCTGCAACCACGGTTCGAAGTGCCTCTCTCACTCCCAGATGCGTGCGCACATTGGTTGACGGCAGCAGGAAGACAGCAATGTTTTTCTCATCCCCCGCCTCCCACGCCAGCTCCTGCACCCCTCCCTCAGGGCCCCCCAACGGCGATGCCTCATTTACCCAGACTCCAGCGGTGTGCCTGCTGCCTTTACTCCAAATCCCTCCCTTGGGCCGTGGGAGGGAACACACTCCAGCCCTCGGGAGAGGGAGACTGATCAAGTCCGGGTTCCTGTATCAAAAATTGTGATCAGGGATTGGGCTGGAGAGAGCTTCGAGGGAGCACTGGCGAATTAACACCACCCTTCTGCTCCGTGCTGTACCTGTCCTGGGAGTGTTTGTTGGGGACAGTGTAGAGGGAGCTTTACTCTGTATCTAACCCCGTGATGTACCAGTCCTGGGAGTGTTTGATGGGGACAGTGTAGAGGGAGCTTTACTCTGTATCTAACCCCGTGCTGTACCTGTCCTGGGAGTGTTTGATGGGGACAGTGTAGAGGGAGCTTTACTCTGTATCTAACCCCGTGCTGTACCTGTCCTGGGAGTGTTTGATGGGGACAGTGTAGAGGGAGCTTTACTCTATATCTAACCCCGTGCTGTACCTGTCCTGGGAGTGTTTGATGGGGACGGTGTAGAGGGAGCTTTACTCTGTATCTAACCCCGTGCTGTACCTGTCCTGGGAGTGTTTGATGGGGACAGTGTAGAGGGAGCTTTACTCTGCATCGAACCCCGTGCTGTACCTGTCCTGGGAGTGTTTGATGGGGACAGTGTAGAGGGAGCTTTGCTCTGTATCTAACCCTGTGCTGTACCTGTCCTGTGAGTGTTTTATGCGGACAGTGTGGAGGGAGCTTTACTCTGTATCTAACCCCGTGCTGTACCTGTCCTGGGAGTGTTTGATGGGGACAGTGTGGAGGGAGCTTTACTCTGTGTCTAACCCCGTGCTGTACCTGTCCTGGGAGTGTTTGATGGGGACAGTGTAGAGGGAGCTTTACTCTGTATCTAACCCCATGCTGTACCTGTCCTGGGAGTGTTTGATGGGGACGGTGTAGAGGGAGCTTTACTCTGTATCTAACCCCGTGCTGTACCTGTCCTGGGAGTGTTTGATGGGGACAGTGTAGAGGGAGCTTTGCTCTGTATCCAACCCCGTGCTGTACCTGTCCTGGGAATGTCTGATGGGGACAGTGTAGAGGGAGCTTTGCTCTGTATCTAACCCTGTGCTGTACCTGTCCTGTGAGTGTTTTATGCGGACAGTGTGGAGGGAGCTTTACTCTGTATCTAACCCCGTGCTGTACCTGTCCTGGGAGTGTTTGATGGGGACAGTGTAGAGGGAGCATTACTCTGTATCTAACCCCGTGCTGTACCTGTCCTGTGAGTGTTTGATGGGGACAGTATAGAGGGAGCTTTACTCTGTATCTAACCCTGTGCTGTACCTGTCCTGGGAGTGTTTGATGGGGGCAGTGTAGAGGGAGCTTTACTCTGTATCTACCCCGTGCTGTACCTGTCCTGGGAGTGTTTGATGGGGACAGTGCAGAGGGAGCTTTACTCTGTATCTAACCCCGTGCTGTACCTGTCCTGGGAATGTCTGATGGGGACAGTGTAGAGGGAGCTTTGCTCTGTATCTAACCCTGTGCTGTACCTGTCCTGTGAGTGTTTTATGCGGACAGTGTGGAGGGAGCTTTACTCTGTATCTAACCCCGTGCTGTACCTGTCCTGGGAGTGTTTGATGGGGACAGTGTCGAGGGAGCTTTACTCTGTATCTAACCCTGTGCTGTACCTGTCCTGGGAGTGTTTGATGGGGACAGTGTAGAGGGAGCTTTATTCTGTATCTAACCCCGTGCTGTACCTGTCCTGGGAGTGTTAAATGCCACATTTCCTTCCTCTGTTAGTTGAGCAGAAACACTTGAGAGACAGGGAACTGCCAACCCCGAGCTGCGGTTATGGCGAATAACTAGGCGTCTGGTTCGTGGCTGAACTGACGACCCCGTCACTAATTAATCGAGCCAGGCATTCTCCCAGGTGCAGCCTCTGTTGCGGGGTGGGGGGACCTTCCCAAATCTAATTATGGGCTACGATGCCTGGTGAAACATCAAAACAACAAATGGAACCTTTATTTCAAGTGTTTTTTAGCCAAACTTGACTTCCCCTCGAGAGCTCAGACGCACTTCCTGCCATTGTTAACATTGGGCTGCTCTGTTTCGATCTCAATGCGAGGGTGTTGTTCTTGGAGACTTTCTACCTCGGAGGCAGAGGGCTGCATTCTTAATACTGCCCCATTCCTACTCTCCAACCCTTTCCCAACCTTTCCATCGCTGCTATGAAGCACCCCACCCCCCCACACACCAGAAGAGGGTATTCATCGACAGTTCAGGTTAGGCTGCAGAGGCCTACGGAAGGCCTCAAGCCGAACTAACCTGTAGGCCTCGCCGCCCCTCGATTGGATGCAGGCCCCCTCCCCCGATCGCGTTTTACGTTGAAAACGGCCTCCGTGATTTCCCTCCTCGGGGTTTACTTCCGGTCAAGCGTTTGGAAATCCGGGATTGCAGTGGAGGCTTCAACTCCAGAACACGGAACATAAAACATACAGTGCAGAAGGAGGCCATTGGGCCCATCGAGTCTGCACCGACCCACTTTAAGCCCTCACTTCCACCCTATCCCCGTAACCCAATAATCCCTCCTAACTTTTTTTCGGTCACTCAGGGCAATTTATCATGGCCAATCCAATTAACCTGCACGTTTGTGGACTGTGCGCACTGTCTAGGGTGCATTGTAGTTGCCAGGCCTAATTCCTAGGCCCGGACTGAGGTGCACAAACACTCCCGAGGTTGGGGCGGGGTGCGGGAGAAATACATTTTTTAAAAGGGCAACTCCCCAGTCACCAAAAACGTAAATAAATGAAGATTGCCCCAGCTTTAGGCCTGCGCTAGCGATTCCTTCAGGACTTGTGGGGGAGGTTAGAGTGCGGACTGGCAGATTACAAATATAGCATCAGTGTAACACCCTCCTGTAAGTGGTGAGAGATTCCGAGCCACAAACGAAGCGGGAGGTAAGGCCACACACACACACATTCCCGTCCTCCTGACCGAGCCCACTGGCCTGCAATTCGTTTCCTTTCTCCCCTCATCACACCCACTCCCTCGGCTCGCTGTCCCCGAGGGATCGCTTTCCTCCATCTCCTGTTTTTCCTATTCCTTGAAACAGTACTGGTGGGGACGGGTCTGTCGCTGTATAACACTGGGGTACAGTACTGATGGGGACGGGTCTGTCACTGTATAACACTGGGGTACAGTACTGGTGGGGACGGGTCTGTCACTGTATAACACTGGGGTACAGTACTGGTGGGGACGGGTCTGTCACTGTATAACACTGGGGTACAGTACTGGTGGGGACAGGTCTGTCACTGTATAACACTGGGGTACAGTACTGGTGGGGACGGGTCTGTCACTGTATAACACTGGGGTACAGTACTGGTGGGGACGTGTCTGTCACTGTATAACACTGGGGTGCAGTACTGGTGGGGATGGGTCTGTCACTGTACATCACAGGGGTACAGTACTGGTGGGGACGGGTCTGTCACTGTGGAACACTGGGGTACAGTACTGGTGGGGACGGGTCTGTCACTGTATAACACTAGGGTACAGTACTGGTGGGGACGGGTCTGTCACTATATAACACTAGGGTACAGTACTGGTGGGGACGGGTCTGTCACTATATAACACTGGTGTACAGTACTGGTGGGGACGGGTCTGTCACTGTATAACACTGGGGTACAGTACTGGTGGGGACAGGTCTGTCGCTGTATAACACTGGGATACAGTACTGGTGGGGACGGGTCTGTCACTGTATAACACTGGGGTACAGTACTGGTGGGGACGGGTCTGTCACTGTATAACACTGGGGTACAGTACTGGTGGGGACGGGTCTGTCACTATATAACACTGGGGTACAGTACTGGTGGGGACGGGTCTGTCACTGTATAACCCTGGGGTACAGTACTGGTGGGGACGGGTCTGTCACTGTATAACACTGGGGTGCAGTACTGGTGGGGACGGGTCTGTCACTGTATAACACTGGGGTACAGTACTGGTGGGGACGGGTCCGTCACTGTATAACACTGGGTACAGTACTGGTGGGGACGGGTCTGTCACTGTATAACACTGGGATACAATACTGGTGGGGACGGGTCTGTCACTGTATAACACTGGGGTACAGTACTGGTGGGGACGGGTCTGTCACTGTATAACACTGGTGTACAGTACTGGCGGGGACGGGTCTGTCACTGTATAACACTAGGGTACAGTACTGGTGGGGACGGGTCTGTCACTATATAACACTGGGGTACAGTACTGGTGGGGACGGGTCTGTCACTGTATAACACTGGGGTACAGTACTGGTGGGGACGGGTCTGTCACTGTATAACACTGGTGTACAGTACTGGTGGGGACGGGTCTGTCACTGTAAAACACTTGGGTATAGAACTCGTGGGGACGGGTCTGTCACTGTATAACACTGGGGTACAGTACTGGTGGGGACGGGTCTGTCACTGTATAACACTGGGGTACAGTACTGGTGGGGACGGGTCTGTCACTGTGTAACACTGGGGTGCAGTACTGGTGGGGACGGGTCTGTCACTGTATAACACTAGGGTACAGTACTGGTGGGGACGAGTCTGTCACTATATAACCCTGGGGTACAGTACAGGTGGGGATGGGTCTGTCACTGTATAACACTGGGGTACAGTACTGGTGGGGATGGGTCTGTCACTGTATAACACTGGGGTACAGTACTGGTGGGGACGGGTCTGTCACTGTAAAACACTTGGGTACAGAACTCGTGGGGACGGGTCTGTCACTATATAACCCTGGGGTACAGTACTGGTGGGGATGGGTCTGTCACTGTATAACACTGGGGTACAGTACTGGTGGGGACGGGTCTGTCACTGTGTAACACTGGGGTACAGTACTGGTGGGGACGGGTCTGTCACTGTATAACACTGGGGTACAGTACTGGTGGGGACGGGTCTATCACTGTATAACACTGGGGTACAGTACTGGTGGGGACGGGTCTGTCACTGTATAACACTGGGGTACAGTACTGGTGGGGACGGGTCTGTCACTGTATAACACTAGGGTACAGTATTGTTGGGGACGAGTCTGTCACTATATAACCCTGGGGTACAGTACAGGTGGGGGGGGGGGACGGCTCTGTGTCAAGGTTGTGAGGATACAGCAGTAGAGTTCAGGGGAACAGGAATTGCTTTGCAGTGTTGCGTGCGCCTGGCTGTAAAATATACTTATGGGTTAAACCTCACCAGTCTAATTGAGTGTAGGCTAACTCTGGAACAAACAGAGGCCTAGTGGGCAGAAGTTGCCAGGGGCAACGCTGCACTTTGTGACGTCCCCACCCACTCCAATCTCTGCCTGCTGTTTGACATCGGGCTCTCAGACTGGCATATGGAGTGCTGCTTTCGAAGGCCCCTGATTTCGCCGCCATGCTGGTAGTGGGCTGTTAGACTGGAAGCCTGTCCCGCTAGGCCTCGCATGGTAACACGAGGCCTACGGCCGACTCAACAAACTCTGTGGGCCTGCTGAGGCCCCTTGACGGGTTACCATGGCGATGGACAGGAACCCAAAAGGGCAAGAATAAGTTCCCCCTCACATTCCGGACATCTTGACACCCGAAGGTGCCACCGGCTCCCAACACGCCCTGATGTCCCTCTCTTAATATCGCCTCCGCCGTGAGGACTGAGGCTGGGTGTGGCCGGCAACAGGGCCTCAATTATCAGCTCAGTCTGCTCTATATTTAAGAATTCCAAGGGAGGATGTTGCACTGAACAGCATCGGGCTTGTGGGAGGACGGTCAGGTCAGGCCTTCATCAAAGGCACTTAATCCGTCAACAGGAATTGTAACCGCGTAGACAATATCCACAACTCAACACTCCGTACACACAAATTACTCAGCTCAACACTCTCTGAAACACACCTCACTGTAACACTCTCTGATATGCCCCACACCCCTCACTGTAACACTCTCTGATATACCCCACACTGTAACACTCTCTGATATACCCCACACCCCTCACTGTAACACTCTCTGATATACCCCACACCCCTCACTGTAACACTCTCTGATATACCCCACATCCCTCACTGTAACTCTCTCTGATATACCCCACACCCCTCACTGTGACACTCTCTGATATACTCCACACCCCTCACTGTAACACTCTCTGATATACCCCACACCCCTCACTGTAACACTCTCTGATATACCCCACACCCCTCACAGTAACACTCTCTGATATACCCCACACCCCTCACTGTGACACTCTCTGATATACCCCACACCCCTCACTGTAACACTCACTGATATACCCCACACCCCTCACTGTAACACTCTCTGATATACCCCACACCCCTCACTGTGACACTCTCTGATATACCCCACACCCCTCACTGTAACACTCACTGACATACCCCACACCCCTCACTGTAACACTCTCTGATATACCCCACACCCCTCACTGTGACACTCTCTGATATACCCCACACCCCTCACTGTAACACTCTCTGATATACCCCACACCCCTCACTGTAACACTCTCTGATATACCCCACACCCCTCACTGTAACACTCTCTGATATACCCCACACCCCTCACAGTAACACTCTCTGATATACCCCACACCCCTCACAGTAACACTCTCTGATATACCCCACACCCCTCACAGTAACACTCTGATCACCCCACACCCCTCACTGTAACACTCTGATATACCCCACACCCCTCACTGTAACACTCTCTGATATACTCACACCCCTCACTGTAACACTCTCTGATATACCCCACACCCCTCACTGTAACACTCTCTGATACTCCCCACACACCTCACTGTAACACTGATATACCCCACACCCCTCACTGTAACACTCTCTGATACTCCCCACACCCCTCACTGTGACACTCTCTGATATACCCCACACCCCTCACTGTGACACTCTGATATACCCCACACCCCTCACTGTAACACTCTCTGATATACCCAACACCCCTCACTGTAACACTCTCTGATATACCCAACACCCCTCACTGTAACACTCTCTGATATACCCAACACCCCTCACTGTAACACTCTCTGATATACCCCACACCCCTCACTGTAACACTCTGATATACCCCACACCCCTCACTGTAACACTCTCTGATATACCCCACACCCCTCACTGTAACACTCTCTGATAAACCCCACACCCCTCACTGTAACACTCTCTGATACTCCCCACACACCTCACTGTAACACTCTGATATACCCCACACCCCTCACTGTAACACTCTCTGATATACCCCACATACCTCACTGTAACACTCTTTGATATACCCCACACCCCTCACTGTAACACTCTCTGATATACCCCACACTGTAACACTCTCTGATATACCCCACACCCCTCACTGTAACACTCTCTGATATACCCAACACCCCTCACTGTAACACTCTCTGATATACCCCATACCCCTCACTGTAACAGTCTCTGATATACCCCACTCCCCTCACTGTAACACTCTCTGATATACCCCACACCCCTCACTGTAACACTCTCTGATATACCCACACCCCTCACTGTAACACTCTCTGATAAACCCCACACCCCTCACTGTAACATTCTCAGATATACCCCACACCCCTCACTGTAACACTCTCTGATATACCCAACACCCCTCACTGTAACACTCTCTGATATACCCCACACCCCTCACTGTAACACTCTCTGATAAACCCCACACCCCTCACTGTAACATTCTCTGATATACCCCACACCCTCACTGTAACACTCTGATAATCTCCACACCCCTCACTGTAACACTCTCTGATATACCCAACACCCCTCACTGTAACACTCTCTGATATACCCCACACCCCTCACTGTAACACTCTCTGATAATCCCCACACCCCTCACTGTAACATTCTCTGATATACCCCACACCCTCACTGTAACACTCTCTGATATACCCCACACCCCTCACTGTAACACTCTCTGATAAACCCCACACTCCTCACTGTAACACTCTGATATACCCCACACCCCTCACTGTAACCCTCTGTGATATACCCCACACCCCTCACTGTAACACTCTCTGATATACCCCACACCCCTCACTGTAACATTCTCTGATATACCCCACACCCCTCACTGTAACACTCTCTGATATACCCCACACCCCTCACTGTAACACTCTCTGATATACCCCACACCCCTCACTGTAACACTCTCTGATATACCCCACACCCCTCACTGTAACACTCTCTGATATACCCCACACCCCTCACTGTAACACTCTGATATACCCCACACCCCTCACTGTAACACTCTCTGATATACCCCACACCCCTCACTGTAACACTCTCTGATATACCCCACACCCCTCACTGTAACATTCTCTGATATACCCCACACCCCTCACTGTAACACTCTCTGATATACCCCACACCCCTCACTGTAACACTCTCTGATATACCCCACACCCCTCACTGTAACACTCTCTGATATACCCCACACCCCTCACTGTAACACTCTCTGATATACCCCACACCCCTCACTGTAACACTCTCTGATATACCCCACATCCCTCACTGTAACACTCTCTGATATACCCCACACCCCTCACGGTAACCCTCGCTGATATACCCCACACCCCTCACAGTAACACTCTCTGATATACCCCACACCCCTCACTGTAACACTCTCTGATATACCCCACACCCCTCACTGTAACAGTCTCTGATATACCCCACACCCCTCACTGTAACTCTCTCTGATATACCCCACACCTCTCACTGTAACACTCTCCGATATACCCTACACCCCTCACTGTAACACTCTCTGATATACCCCACACCCCTCACTGTAACACTCTCTGACATACCCCACACCGCTCACTGTAACACTCTCTGATATACCCCACACCCCTCACTGTAACACTCTCTAATATACCCTACACCGCTCACTGTAACACTCTCTGATATACCCCACACCCCTCACTGTAACACTCTCTAATATACCCCACACCCCTCACTGTAACACTCTCTGATATACACCACACCCCTCGCTGTAACACTATGATATTCCCCACACCCCTCACTGTAACACTCTCTGATATACCCCACACCCCTCACAGTAACACTCACTGATATACCCCACACCCCTCACTGTAACACTCTCTGATATACCCCACACCCCTCACTGTAACACTCTGATATACCCCACACCTCTCACTGTAACACTCTCTGATATACCCCACACCCCTCACAGTAACACTCACTGATATACCCCACACCCCTCACTGTAACACTCTCTGATATACCCCACACCCCTCACTGTAACACTCTGATATATCCCACACCCCTCACTGTAACACTCTCTGATATACACCACACCCCTCACTGTAACACTATGATATACCCCACACTCCTCACTGTAACACTCTCTGATATAGCCCACTGTCAGAGGATCAGTAATGAGGGAGCGCCGCACTGTCAGAGGGTCTGTACTGAGGGAGCACCGCACTGTTAGAGGGTCAGTACTGAGGGAGTGCCGCACTGTCAGAGGGTCAGTACTGAGGGAGTGCCGCACTGTCAGAGGGTCTGTACTGAGGGAGTGCTGCACTGTCAGAGTCTCAGTACTGAGGGAGTGCCGCACTGTCAGAGGGTCAGTACTGAGGGAGTGCTGCACTGTCAGAGGGACAATACTGAGGGAGCGTACACTGTCAGAGGGTCAGTACTGAGGGAGTGCCGCACTGTCAGAGGGTCAGTACTGAGGGAGTGCCGCACTGTCAGAGGGTCAGTACTGAGGGAGCACCGCACTGTCAGAGGGTCAGTACTGAGGGAGTGCCGCACTGTCAGAGGGTCAGTACTGAGGGAGTGCCGCACTGTCAGAGGGTCAGTACTAAGGGAGTGCGGCACTGTCAGAGGGTCAGTACTGAGGGAGTGCCGCACTGTCAGAGGGTCAGTACTGAGGGAGTGCCGCACTGTCACAGGGTCAGTACTGAGGGAGTGCCGCACTGTCAGAGGGTCAGTACTGTGGGAGTGCCGCACTGTCAGAGGGTCAGTACTGAGGGAGCACCGCACTGTCAGAGGGTCAGTACTGAGGCAGCTGGAATTAGGTCTTGCTATTGATGGTTCCTGAGTGGGAAATGCACTGTGGTCACAACCCCAGCGGGGAATGGACTCTTCCTCTGCTACCTCATGATCCCGTGACCCCAGGCCTCCCAAGCGTTCAGTGAAACTGAGAAGTCAACCACATGGGGCATCGCACCCAATCCCATCACCCCAGCCAAAGCCAGTGGTTTGCCAAATGGGAATGTGTCCGCAGACGGTGATCGGAGCAGCCTTGTTGACGGATTAAGGTTTGAGGGGAGCTGGGATCTCCCCTGCTCCGGGCTATCAGCTGGCTGCCTGCTCTCCCAGTCCAACACCTCGTCAGGCGTTTCCTCGTGACACCACTCTGAAACCTGACAATATCCTCCCCACAATACAGCTGCAGGCTGGACAATCAGATTGCTACACGCCCTGCCCTGGCCGCGCTTCCTGTTATTCTACACAACCAGTTTTTAAAAACAAACTCAGACAGACGAACGAAGGCACGCGCAGGCCGCAACACTCGGGTACACACACACCACACGCAAGCTACCCGTGTACACACACCACACGCAAGCCACTGCGTACACAGAAGGTGCAAACTCATTCGGAAGTTTGAGAATGAGCAGCATAACAAGTCGATCCAGGGGTATTAATCTGACCCCCTCTCTTTCTCTCTGACCCCCAGCACAAAGCAAAAGGAGCCCTCAGACCAGGCCGAACCCCCAGAGACTAACTTCAAATGTCCTGAATTTGCTTGAACTATATCCTCTCCTCCTCCCACACCGGGCTCTGCTTAACCTCGCACACCGGGCTCTGCTTAACCTCGCTCCGGCCTCTGAAAGCTGCGCTCTCTCTAGTCTGAGAGCCTCCGTCACTCACTGAGCCTCACCATAGCTCTGACTGCGGAGAGAGCCCAGGCTTCACTGCCCCCCTCTCTCTCTCTCTCTCCCTCTCTCTCTCGACTGGGAGACAACACTACCAAACGCTGGAGCTTACTGAGGTAGGGGAAGAGAGCGAGAGCATGTGAGAGGAGAGGGGAGAGAGCTCGGGAGAGAAATACAGAGTGAGGGAGGAGAAAGAGACAGGCAGACCGACAGACAGACAAAGGAACTCGGGGAGAGAGAACGTGGGAGGAGAGAGAGAATGAGGGACAACTCACTTGGAAGAGAAGCAGTGAGGGAGGAGAAAGGCATAATTAGAGAGGGAGAATTAGAGAGAGAGAGAGAGAAAGAGAGAGAAAGTGAGAGGGAAAGTGAATGAGCGAGAGAGCACGAGAGAGAGAACACGAGAGAGAGAGAGCGAGAGAGAATGCGAGAGAGCGCGAGAGAGAGCGCGAGAGAGAACGCGTGAGAGAGAGCGCAAGAGAGAAAGCGCGAGAGATAGCGCGAGAGAGAGAGCGCGAGAGAGAGCCGAGAGAGCGAGTGCAAGAGAGACCATGTGAGAGTGTGAGAGAGAGAGAGAGCGTGAGAGAGCGAGCGCGAGAGAGAGTGAGCGCGAGAGAGAGCGAGCGCGAGAGAGAGCAAGCGCGAGAGAGAGCGAGCGCGAGAGAGAGCGAGTGCGAGAGAGAGAGCGCGAGAGAGAGCGAGTGAGAGAGAGAGAGCGCGAGAGAGCGAGTGCGAGAGAGAGAGCGCGAGAGAGAGAGAGCACGAGAGAGAGACAGAGAGAGCGAACGCAAGAGAGAGAGCGCGAGAGAGAGCGAACGCGAGAGAGAGCGAGTGCGAGAGAGAGAGCGCGAGAGAGAGCCAGTGCGAGAGAGAGAGCGTGAGAGAGCGAGTGCGAGAGAGAGAGCGTGAAAGAGAGAGAGCGCGAGAGAGAGTGCGAGAGAGAGAGCACGAGACAGCGAGTGCGAGAGAGAGAGCGAGAGAGAGAGCGAGCGCAAGAGAGAGAGCGCGAGAGAGAGAGCGTGAAAGAGAGAGCGTGAAAGAGAGAGCGCAAGAGTGTGAGCGTGAGAGACAGTGCGTGAGAGAGAGTGCGCGAGAGAGAGCGCAAGAGAGAGCGTGAGAGAGAGAGCATGAGAGAGAGAGCGTGAAAGAGAGAGAGCGAGTGAGAGAGAGAGCGCGAGAGAGCGAGTGCAAGAGAGAGAGCGCGAGAGAGCAAGTGCGAGAGAGAGAGCGCGAGAGACAGCGATCACGAGAGAGAGAGCGAGCGCGAGAGAGAGAGCGTGAAAGAGAGAGCGCAAGAGTGCGAGCGTGAGAGACAGTGCGTGAGAGAGAGTGCGCGAGAAAGAGCACAAGAGAGAGCGTGAGAGAGCGCGAGAGAGAGCGCGCGAGAGAGCGCGGAGAGAGCGCGAGAGAGAGTGCGAGAGAGAGAACGCGAGAGAGCACATGAGAGAGAGTGCGAGATAGAGAGTGCGAGAGAGAGAGTGCGCGAGAGAGAGCGTGAGAGAGAGAACGACAGAGAGCGCGAGAGAGAGCGAGCGCAAGAGTGAGAGAGCACGAGAGAGAGAGAGGGAGAGAGAGTGCACAAGAGAGAGCGCGAGAGAGCGAGCGTGAGAGAGAGCGAGCACGAGAGAGCGAGCCAGAGAGTGCGAGCGTGAGAGAGCGAGCGCATGAGAGAGAGCGCGAGAGAGAGAGTGCGAGAGAGAGAGCGTAAGAGAGAGAGAGAGTGAGAGTGCGCGAGAGAGAGCGCGAGAGGGCGAGAGAGAGCGCGAGGGAGAGCGCGTAAGACAGAGAGCGCGAGAGAGAGAGCATAAGAGCGAGAGCACGAGAGAGCGAGCGCAAGAGAGAGCGAGCGCGAGAGAGAGAGTGCGAGAGAGAGAGCGTAAGAGTGAGTGAGAGTGCGTGAGAGAGAGCGAGAGAGAGCGCGAGGGAGAGCGCGTAAGACAGAGAGCGCGAGAGAGAGAGCATAAGAGCGAGAGCACGAGAGAGAGAGCGCAAGAGAGAGCGCGAGAGAGAGAACTTGAGAGGGAGCGCGCAAGAGACAGAACGTGCGAGAGAGAGTGCGAGAGAGAGAGCGCGCGAGAGAGAGTGCGAGAGAGAGCGCGAGAGAGAGCGCGAGCGCGAGAGAGAGCGCGAGAGAGAGCGCGGGCGAGAGCGTGAGAGAGAGAACGTGAGAGAGAGAGAAAGCGAGAGAGAGCGCGAGAAAGAGAGCGCGCGAAAGAAAGAGCGCGAGAGAGAGAGCGTGAGAGAGAGCGCAAGAGAGAGCGCGAGCGAGAGAGAAAGCGCGAGAGGGAGAGAGAGAGATCGCGACAGAGAGAGCGCGAGAGAGAGAGCGCGAGAGCGCGAGAGAGAGCGTGCGAGAACGAGAGAGAGTGCAAGAGAGAGAGAGAGTGCGAGAGAGAGTGTGAGAGAGAGCGTGCGAGAGAGAGCGCGCGAGAGAGAGTGAGAGAGGGAGAACAAGAGAGGGAGAACGAGAGAGGGAGAACGAGGGAGGGAGAACGAGAGAGGGAGAACGAGAGAGGGAGAACGAGAGAGAGAGAGATCGAGAGAGGGAGAACGAGAGAGGGAGAACGAGAGAGGGAGAACGAGAGAGGAAGAACGAGTGAGGGAGATCGAGAGAGGGAGAACGAGAGAGGGAGAACGAGCGAGGGAGATCGAGAGAGGGAGATCGAGAGAGGGAGATCGGGAGAGGGAGAACGAGCGAGGGAGAACGAGAGAGGGAGATCGAGAGAGGGAGATCGAGAGAGGGAGAACGAGAGAGGGAGATCGAGAGAGGGAGAACGAGAAAGGGACAACGAGAGAGGGAGAACGAGAAAGGGAGAACGAGAAAGGGAGAACGAGAGAGGGAGAACGAGAGAGGGAGATCGAGAGAGGGAGAACAAGGGAGGGAAAACGAGAAATGGAGAACGAGAAAAAGAGAACGAGAGAGATAACGAGAGAGAGAGAGAGAATGAGGGAGCGAGAGGAAGACAGAGAGATAGAGAGAGAGAGATAGAGAGAGAGATAGAGAGAGAGAATGAGGGAGAGAGAGAGAGAGAATGAGGGAGAGAGAGAATGAGGGAGAGAGAGGAAGAGAATGAGAGAGTGAGAGAACCAGAGAGAGAAAGAACGAGGGAGAGAATGAGAGAGAGAGGGAGACCGAGAGAGAGAGACTGAGAGAGTGGGAGAGAGAACGAGAGAGAGAGAATGAGGGAGAAGGAGAGAGAGAGAGAATGAGGGAGAGAATGAGAGAGAGGGAGGCGGAGAGAGGTGAAGTGACACTGTTGACCCCCACAGCTCACATGCTGCTATTTCCTGCACATTTATCACTTTGCTGTTTGTGGGGATATTGCTGTTCATCGATTGTCCTTCACATCGCCACCGCACAGCAGTGACGGCGCTTCCAAAACCCAAACTCCTCGCTGGCGGCAAAAGGCCTCACCACGTCCCGCGGTCGAGTGAAAGACGTGAGAGAAACGCACGTTTCCTCCCAGTCCGCATTCTGTTTCGAAGCCAGAGAGGGCCAGAGAACTCCCCTGACCCTCCAATAAGGCCTCCCTGAAGGCCGAGGGTTCGAGGCCGGAGGGGAGAGCGGCACTGTAGGAGGGGGTGTTAAAACGGAGCCCCCCCCCCCCCCCACCCACCCCCGCATGCCATCTCGGGAGGGTACAAGAGGACACCAAGGCCTCTACTGGAAGAGACGTGGGGGTGGGCGGGCCTGTAGTGTCAGGCCTCATCCATCCCCATCTCCTGCAGGGTTTACCCCACAAACACCCCCACCACAGCGCTCCCCAATGGGGACAGTCCATGGGGGTGAAGCAGAGGCTGTTAGCGATTCCCCACATTCTCCCCCGCTCCCCGTGGGAGCGAGTCCCACATTCTGCCCCACTCCCTGTGGGAGCGAGTCCCACATTCTCCCCCACTCCCCGTGGGAGCGAGTCCCACATTCTCCCCCACTCCCCGTGGGACCGAGTCCCACATTCTCCCCCACTCCCCGTGGGAGCGAGTTCCACATTCTCCCCCACTCCCTGTGGGAGCGAGTCCCACATTCTCCCCCACTCCCTGCGGGAGTGAGTCCCACATTCTCCCCACTCCCCATGGGAGCGAGTCCCACATTGTCCCCACTCCCTGTGGGAGCGAGTTCCACATTCTCCCCCACTCCCCGTGGGAGCGAGTTCCACATTCTCCCGCACTCCCTGTGGGAGCGAGTTCCACATTCTCCCCCACTCCCTGTGGGAGCGAGTTCCACATTCTCCCCGTGGGAGCGAGTCCCACATTCTCCCCCACTCCCTGTGGGAGCGAGTCCCACATTCTCCCCCACTCCCTGCGGGAGTGAGTCCCACATTCTCCCCCACTCCCTGTGGGAGCGAGTTCCATATTCTCCCCCACTCCCTGTGGGAGCGAGTCCCACACTCTCCCCCACTCCCCGTGGGACCGAGTCCCACATTCTCCCCCACTCCCCGTGGGAGCGAGTTCCACATTCTCCCCCACACCCTGTGGGAGCGAGTCCCACATTCACCCCCACTCCCTGTGGGAGCGAGTTCCACATTCTCCCCCACTCCCTGTGGGAGCGAGTCCCACATTCTCCCCCACTCCCTGTGGGAGCGAGTTCCATATTCTCCCCCACTCCCTGTGGGAGCGAGTTCCACATTCTCCCCGTGGGAGCGAGTCCCACATTCTCCCCCACTCCCTGTGGGAGCGAGTCCCACATTCTCCCCCACTCCCTGTGGGAGCGAGTCCCACATTCTCCCCCACTCCCTGTGGGAGCGAGTCCCACATTCCCCCCCACTCCCTGTGGGAGCTAGTCCCACATTCTCCCCCACCCCCTGCATAAAAAGGTTTCTGCTGAATGACCCATTAGATTTATCAGTCACTGTCTTGTATTAATGACCCCTGAATTCTGGTCTTCGGCAATTGAGGTGGTTTCCCCCACGGTCTTTCATAGAATTGACAGTGCAGAAGGAGGCCATTCGGCCCATCGAGTCTGCACCGGCTCTTGGAAAGAGCACCCTACCCAAGGTCTACACCTCCACCCTATCCCCATAACCCAGTAACCCCACCCAACACTAAGGGCAATTTATCATGGTCAATCCACCTAACCGGCACATCTTTGGACTGTGGGAGGATACCGGAGAACCCGCAGGAAACCCACGCACACACGGGGGGAGAACGCGCAGACTCTGCACAGACAGTGACCCGAGGCCGGGAGTCGAATCCGGGACCCTGGTGCTGGGAGGCAGCAGAGCTAACCCACTGTGGCATCCGGCGATGAGTGAAGGGAATATGAAGAAGAACTCAGCCCACCCAACGTCTCGCCCACCCCCTCCAGCATCTCGCCTCCCCCCCCCACACATTGGCCCGCCCCCCACTGGATCCCCCCCAACACCATAGTAGAACACTGGGATACAGTATTGCTGGGGACGGGTCTGTCACTGTATAACACAGGGGTACAGTACTGGTGGGGACGGGTCTGTCACTGTAAAACACTAGGGTACAGTACTGGTGGGGACGGGTCTGTCACTGTATAACACTGGGGTACAGTACTGGTGGGGACGGGTCTGTCACTGTATAACACTGGGGTACAGTACTGGTGGGGAGGGGTCTCTCACTGTATAACACTGCGGTACAGTACTGGTGGGGACGGGCCTGTCACTGTATAACACTGGGGTACAGTACTGGTGGGGATGGGTCTGTCACTGTATAACACTGGGGTACAGTACTGGTGGGGACGGGTCTGTCACTGTATAACACTGGGGTACAGTACTGGTGGGGACGGGCCTGTCACTGTATATCACTGGGGTACAGTACTGGTGGGGACGGGTCTGTCACTGTATAACACTGGGGTACAGTACTGGTGGGGACGAGTCTGTCACTGTATAACACTGGGGTACAGTACTGGTGGGGACGGGTCTGTCACTGTATAACACTGGGGTACAGTACTGGTGGGGATTGGTCTGTCACTGTATATCACTGGGGTACAGTACTGGTGGGGACGGGACTGTCACTGTATAACACTGGGGTACAGTACAGGTGGGGACAGATCTGTCACTGTATAACACTGGGGTACAGTACTGGTGGGGACGGGTCTGTCACTGTATCACACTGGGGTACAGTACTGGTGGGGACGGGTCTGTCACTGTATCACACTGGGATACAGTACTGGTGGGGACGGGTCTGTCACTGTATCACACTGGGATACAGTACTGGTGGGGACGGGTCTGTCACTGTATAACAGTGGGATACAGTACTGGTGGGGATGGGTCTGTCACTGTATAACACTGGGGTACAGTACTGGTGGGGACAGGTCTGTCACTGTATAATACTGGGGTACAGTACTGGTGGGGACGGGTCTGTCACTGTATAACACTGGGATACAGTACTGGTGGGGATGGGTCTGTCACTGTATAACACTGGGGTACAGTACTGGTGGGGATGGGTCTGTCACTGTATAACACTGGGGTACAGTACTGGTGGGGACGGGTCTGTCACTGTATAACACTGGGATACAGTACTGGTGGGGGCTGGTCTGTAACTGTACAACACTGGGGTACAGTACTGGTGGGGAGAGGTCTGTAACTGTACAACACTGGGGTACAGTACTGGTGTGGACGGATCTGTCACTGTATAACACTGGGGTACAGTACTGGTGGGGACGGGTCTGTCACTGTATAACACTGGGGTACAGTACTGGTGGGGATGGGTCTGTCACTGTATAACACTGGTTACAGTACTGTTGGGGGCTGGTCTGTCATTGTACAACACTGGGGTACAGTACTGGTGGGGACGGGTCTGTCACTGTATAACACTGGGGTGCAGTACTGATGGGGACTGGTCTGTCATTGTAACACTGGGGTACAGTACTGGTGGGGACGGGTCTGTCACTGTATAACACTGGGGAACAGTACTGGTGAGGACGGGCCTGTCATTGTATAACACTGGGGTACAGTACTGGTGGGGATGGGTCTGTCACTGTATAACACTGGGGTACAGTACTGGTGGGGACGGGTCTGTCATTGTAACACTGGGGTACAGTACTGGTGGGGACGGGTCTGTCACTGCATAACACTGGGGTACAGTACTGGTGGGGACGGCCCTGTCACAGTATAACACTGGGGTACAGTACTGGTGGGGACGGGTCTGTCACTGTATAACACTGGGGTACAGTACTGGTGGGGATATGTCTGTCACTGAATAACACTGAGATACAGTACTGGTGGGGACGGGTCTGTCACTGTATAACACTGGGGTACAGTACTGGTGGGGACGGATCTGTCACTGTATAACACTGAGATACAGTACTGGTGGGGACGGGTCTGTCACTGTATAACACTGAGATACAGTACTGGTGGGGACGGGTCTGTCAGTGTATAACACAGGGGTACAACTGGTGGGGACGGGTCTGTCACTGTATAACACTGGGGTACAGTACTGGTGGGGACGGGTCTGTCACTGTATAACACTGGGGTACAGTACTGATGGGGATGGGTCTGTCACTGTATAACACTGGGGTACTGTACTGGTGGGGATGGGTCTGTCACTGTATAACACTGGGATACAGTACTGGTGGGGACGGGTCTGTCACTGTAGAACACTGGGGTACAGTACTGGTGGGGACGGGTCTTTCACTGTATAACACTGGGATACAGTATTGGTGGGGACGGGTCTGTCACTGTATAACACTGGGATACAGTATTGGTGGGGACGGGTCTGTCAGTGTATAACTGTGGGGTACAGTAGTAGTAGGGACGGATCTGTCACTGTATAACACTGGGGTACAGTACAGATGGGGACGGGTCTGTCACTGTATAACACTGGGGTACAGTACTGGTGGGGATAGGTCTGTCACTGTATAACACTGGGGTACAGAGCTGGTGGGGACGGGTCTGTCACTGTATAACACTGGGGTACAGTACTGGTGGGGACGGGTCTGTCTCTGTATAACACTGGGGTACAGTACTGATGGGGACAGGTCTATCACTATATAACACTGGGGTACAGTACTGGTGGGGACGGGTCTGTCACTGTATAACACTGGGGTACAGTACTGGTGGGGACAGGTCTATCAGTGTGCACCACTGGGGTACAGTACTGGTGGGGACGGGTCTGTCAGTGTATAACTGTGGGGTACAGTACTGGTGGGGACGGATCTGTCACTGTATAACTATGGGGTACAGTACTGGTGGGGACGCGTCTGTCATTATAACACTGGGGTACAGTACAGATGGGGACGGGTCTGTCACTGTATAACACTGGGGTACAGTACTGGTGGGGACGGGTCTGTCACTGTATAACACTGGGGTACAGAACTGGTGGGGACGGGTCGGTCACTGTATAACACTGGGGTACAGTACTGGTGGGGACGGGTCTGTCACTGTATAACACCGGGGTACAGTACTGGTGGGGACGGGTCTGTCACTGTATAACACTAGGGTACAGTACTGGTGGGGATGGGTCTGTCACTGTATAACACTGGGGCACAATACTGGTGGGGATGGGCCTGTCACTGAATAACACTGGGGTACAGTACTGGTGGGGATGGGTCTGTCACTGTATAACACTGGGGTACAGTACTGGTGGGGACGGGTCTGTCACTGTATAACACTGAGATACAGTACTGGTGGGGACGGGTCTGTCACTGTATAACACTGGGGTACAGTCCTGGTCGGGACGGGACTTTCACTGCATAACACTGGGGTACAATTCTGGTGGGGACGGGTCTGTCACTGTATAACACTGGGATACAGTACTGGTGGGGATAGGTCTGTCACTGTATAACACTGGGGTACAGTCCTGGTCTGGACGGGACTTTCACTGCATAACACCGGGGTACAGTACTGGTGGGGACGGGTCTGTCACTGTATTAACACTGGGATGCAGTACTGGTGGGGGCGGGTCTGTCACTGTAGAACAGTGGGGTACAGTACTGGTGGGGATGGGTCTGTCACTGTATAACACTGGGATACAATACTGGTGGGGACGGGTCAGTCACTGTATAACACTGAGGTACAGTACTGGTGGGGACGGGTCTGTCACTGTATAACACTGGGGTACAGTACTGGTGGGGACAGGTCTGTCACTGTCTAACACTGGGGTACAGTACTGGTGGGGACGGGTCTGTCACTGTATAACACTGGGATACAGTACTGGTGGGGACAGGTCTGTCACTGTATAACACTGGGGTACAGTACTGGTGGGGACGGGTCTGTCACTGTGCAACACTGGGGTACAGTACAGGTGGGGACAGGTCTGTCACTGTCTAACACTGGGGTACAGTACTGGTGGGGACGGGTCTGTCACTGTATAACACTGGGATACAGTACTGTTGGGGGCTGGTCTGTCACTGTACAACACTGGGGTACAGTACTGGTGGGGACGGGTCTGTCACTGTATAACACTGGGGTACAGTACTGATGGGGACTGGTCTGTCATTGTAACACTGGGGTACAGTACTGGTGGGGACGGGTCTGTCACTGTATAACACTGGGGAACAGTACTGGTGAGGACGGGCCTGTCACTGTATAACACTGGGGTACAGTACTGGTGGGGACGGGTCTGTCACTTTATAACACTGGGGTACAGTACTGGTGGGGATGGGTCTGTCACTGTATAACACTGGGGTACAGTACTGCTGGGGACGGGTCTGTCATTGTAACACTGGGGTACAGTACTGGTGGGGACGGGTCTGTCACTGTATAACACTGGGGTACAGTACTGGTGGGGACGGCCCTGTCACTGTATAACACTGGGGTACAGTACTGGTGGGGACGGGTCTGTCACTGTATAACACTGGGGTACAGTACTGGTGGGGATAGGTCTGTCACTGTGTAACACTGAGATACAGTACTGGTGGGGACGGGTCTGTCACTGTATAACACTGGGGTACAGTACTGGTGGGGGTGGGTCTGTCTCTGTATAACACTGAGATACAGTACTGGTGGGGACGGGTCTGTCACTGTATAACACTGAGATACAGTACTGGTGGGGACGGGTCTGTCACTGTATAACACTGGGGTACAGTACTGGTGGGGACGGGTCTGTCACTGTGTAACACTGAGATACAGTACTGGTGGGGACGGGTCTGTCACTGTATAACACTGGGGTACAGTCCTGGTCGGGACGGGACTTTCACTGCATAACACTGGGGTACAGTACTGGTGGGGACGGGTCTGTCACTGTATAACACTGGGGTACAATCCTGGTGGAGACGGGTCTGTCACTGTATAACACTGGGATACAGTACTGGTGGGAATAGGACTGTCACTATATAACACTGGGGTACAGTCCTGGTCTGGACGGGACTTTCACTGCATAACACTGGGGTACAGTCCTGGTGGGGACGGGTCTTTCACTGTATAACACTGGGGTACAGTACTGGTGGGGACGGGTCTGTCACTGTATAACACAGGGGTACAGTACTGGTGGGGACGGGTCTGTCAGTGTATAACACAGGGGTACAGTACTGGTGGGGACGGGTCTGTCACTGTATAACACTGGGGTACAGTACTGGTGGGGACGGGTCTGTCACTGTATAACACTGGGGTACAGTACTGATGGGGATGGGTCTGTCACTGTATAACACTGGGGTACAGTACTGGTGGGGATGGGTCTGTCACTGTATAACACTGGGATACAGTATTGGTGGGGACGGGTCTGTCACTGTAGAACACTGGGGTACAGTACTGGTGGGGACGGGTCTTTCACTGTATAACACTGAGATACAGTATTGGTGGGGACGGGTCTGTCACTGTATAACACTGGGATACAGTATTGGTGGGGACGGGTCTGTCAGTGTATAACTGTGGGGTACAGTAGTAGTAGGGACGGATCTGTCACTGTATAACACTGGGGTACAGTACAGATGGGGACGGGTCTGTCACTGTATAACACTGGGGTACAGTACTGGTGGGGATAGGTCTGTCACTGTATAACACTGGGGTACAGAGCTGGTGGGGACGGGTCTGTCATTGTAACACTGGGGTACAGTACTGGTGGGGACGGGTCTGTCACTGCATAACACTGGGGTACAGTACTGGTGGGGACGGCCCTGTCACAGTATAACACTGGGGTACAGTACTGGTGGGGACGGGTCTGTCACTGTATAACACTGGGGTACAGTACTGGTGGGGATATGTCTGTCACTGAATAACACTGAGATACAGTACTGGTGGGGACGGGTCTGTCACTGTATAACACTGGGGTACAGTACTGGTGGGGACGGATCTGTCACTGTATAACACTGAGATACAGTACTGGTGGGGACGGGTCTGTCACTGTATAACACTGAGATACAGTACTGGTGGGGACGGGTCTGTCAGTGTATAACACAGGGGTACAACTGGTGGGGACGGGTCTGTCACTGTATAACACTGGGGTACAGTACTGGTGGGGACGGGTCTGTCACTGTATAACACTGGGGTACAGTACTGATGGGGATGGGTCTGTCACTGTATAACACTGGGGTACAGTACTGGTGGTGATGGGTCTGTCACTGTATAACACTGGGATACAGTACTGGTGGGGACGGGTCTGTCACTGTAGAACACTGGGGTACAGTACTGGTGGGGACGGGTCTTTCACTGTATAACACTGGGATACAGTATTGGTGGGGACGGGTCTGTCACTGTATAACACTGGGATACAGTATTGGTGGGGACGGGTCTGTCAGTGTATAACTGTGGGGTACAGTAGTAGTAGGGACGGATCTGTCACTGTATAACACTGGGGTACAGTACAGATGGGGACGGGTCTGTCACTGTATAACACTGGGGTACAGTACTGGTGGGGATAGGTCTGTCACTGTATAACACTGGGGTACAGAGCTGGTGGGGACGGGTCTGTCACTGTATAACACTGGGGTACAGTACTGGTGGGGACGGGTCTGTCTCTGTATAACACTGGGGTACAGTACTGATGGGGACAGGTCTATCACTATATAACACTGGGGTACAGTACTGGTGGGGACGGGTCTGTCACTGTATAACACTGGGGTACAGTACTGGTGGGGACAGGTCTATCAGTGTGCACCACTGGGGTACAGTACTGGTGGGGACGGGTCTGTCAGTGTATAACTGTGGGGTACAGTACTGGTGGGGACGGATCTGTCACTGTATAACTATGGGGTACAGTACTGGTGGGGACGCGTCTGTCATTATAACACTGGGGTACAGTACAGCTGGGGACGGGTCTGTCACTGTATAACACTGGGGTACAGTACTGGTGGGGACGGGTCTGTCACTGTATAACACTGGGGTACAGAACTGGTGGGGACGGGTCGGTCACTGTATAACACTGGGGTACAGTACTGGTGGGGACGGGTCTGTCACTGTATAACACCGGGGTACAGTACTGGTGGGGACGGGTCTGTCACTGTATAACACTAGGGTACAGTACTGGTGGGGATGGGTCTGTCACTGTATAACACTGGGGCACAATACTGGTGGGGATGGGCCTGTCACTGAATAACACTGGGGTACAGTACTGGTGGGGATGGGTCTGTCACTGTATAACACTGGGGTACAGTACTGGTGGGGACGGGTCTGTCACTGTATAACACTGAGATACAGTACTGGTGGGGACGGATCTGTCACTGTATAACACTGGGGTACAGTCCTGGTCGGGACGGGACTTTCACTGCATAACACTGGGGTACAATTCTGGTGGGGACGGGTCTGTCACTTTATAACACTGGGATACAGTACTGGTGGGGATAGGTCTGTCACTGTATAACACTGGGGTACAGTCCTGGTCTGGACGGGACTTTCACTGCATAACACCGGGGTACAGTACTGGTGGGGACGGGTCTGTCACTGTATAACACTGGGGTACAGTACTGGTGGGGACAGGTCTATCACTGTATAACACTGGGGTACAGTACTGGTGGGGACAGGTCTATCACTGTGCACCACTGGGGTACAGTACTGGTGGGGGCGGGTCTTTCACTGTATAACACTGGGGTACAGTACTGGTGGGGACGGGTCTGTCACTGTATAACACAGGGGTACAGTACTGGTGGGGACGGGTCTGTCAGTGTATAACACAGGGGTACAGTACTGGTGGGGACGGGACTGTCACTGTATAACACTGGGGTACAGTACTGGTGGGGACGGGTCTGTCACTGTATAACACTGGGGTACAGTACTGGTGGGGATGGGTCTGTCACTGTATAACACTGGGGTACAGTACTGGTGGGGATGGGTCTGTCACTGTATTAACACTGGCATGCAGTACTGGTGGGGGCGGGTCTGTCACTGTAGAACAGTGGGGTACAGTACTGGTGGGGATGGGTCTGTCACTGTATAACACTGGGATACAATACTGGTGGGGACGGGTCAGTCACTGTATAACACTGAGGTACAGTACTGGTGGGGACGGGTCTGTCACTGTATAACACTGGGGTACAGTACTGGTGGGGACAGGTCTGTCACTGTCTAACACTGGGGTACAGTACTGGTGGGGACGGGTCTGTCACTGTATAACACTGGGATACAGTACTGGTGGGGACAGGTCTGTCACTGTATAACACTGGGGTACAGTACTGGTGGGGACGGGTCTGTCACTGTGCAACACTGGGGTACAGTACAGGTGGGGACAGGTCTGTCACTGTCTAACACTGGGGTACAGTACTGGTGGGGACGGGTCTGTCACTGTATAACACTGGGATACAGTACTGTTGGGGGCTGGTCTGTCACTGTACAACACTGGGGTACAGTACTGGTGGGGACGGGTCTGTCACTGTATAACACTGGGGTACAGTACTGATGGGGACTGGTCTGTCATTGTAACACTGGGGTACAGTACTGGTGGGGACGGGTCTGTCACTGTATAACACTGGGGAACAGTACTGGTGAGGACGGGCCTGTCACTGTATAACACTGGGGTACAGTACTGGTGGGGACGGGTCTGTCACTTTATAACACTGGGGTACAGTACTGGTGGGGATGGGTCTGTCACTGTATAACACTGGGGTACAGTACTGCTGGGGACGGGTCTGTCATTGTAACACTGGGGTACAGTACTGGTGGGGACGGGTCTGTCACTGTATAACACTGGGGTACAGTACTGGTGGGGACGGCCCTGTCACTGTATAACACTGGGGTACAGTACTGGTGGGGACGGGTCTGTCACTGTATAACACTGGGGTACAGTACTGGTGGGGATAGGTCTGTCACTGTGTAACACTGAGATACAGTACTGGTGGGGACGGGTCTGTCACTGTATAACACTGGGGTACAGTACTGGTGGGGGTGGGTCTGTCTCTGTATAACACTGAGATACAGTACTGGTGGGGACGGGTCTGTCACTGTATAACACTGAGATACAGTACTGGTGGGGACGGGTCTGTCACTGTATAACACTGGGGTACAGTACTGGTGGGGACGGGTCTGTCACTGTGTAACACTGAGATACAGTACTGGTGGGGACGGGTCTGTCACTGTATAACACTGGGGTACAGTCCTGGTCGGGACGGGACTTTCACTGCATAACACTGGGGTACAGTACTGGTGGGGACGGGTCTGTCACTGTATAACACTGGGGTACAATCCTGGTGGAGACGGGTCTGTCACTGTATAACACTGGGATACAGTACTGGTGGGAATAGGACTGTCACTATATAACACTGGGGTACAGTCCTGGTCTGGACGGGACTTTCACTGCATAACACTGGGGTACAGTCCTGGTGGGGACGGGTCTTTCACTGTATAACACTGGGGTACAGTACTGGTGGGGACGGGTCTGTCACTGTATAACACAGGGGTACAGTACTGGTGGGGACGGGTCTGTCAGTGTATAACACAGGGGTACAGTACTGGTGGGGACGGGTCTGTCACTGTATAACACTGGGGTACAGTACTGGTGGGGACGGGTCTGTCACTGTATAACACTGGGGTACAGTACTGATGGGGATGGGTCTGTCACTGTATAACACTGGGGTACAGTACTGGTGGGGATGGGTCTGTCACTGTATAACACTGGGATACAGTATTGGTGGGGACGGGTCTGTCACTGTAGAACACTGGGGTACAGTACTGGTGGGGACGGGTCTTTCACTGTATAACACTGAGATACAGTATTGGTGGGGACGGGTCTGTCACTGTATAACACTGGGATACAGTATTGGTGGGGACGGGTCTGTCAGTGTATAACTGTGGGGTACAGTTGTAGTAGGGACGGATCTGTCACTGTATAACACTGGGGTACAGTACAGATGGGGACGGGTCTGTCACTGTATAACACTGGGGTACAGTACTGGTGGGGATAGGTCTGTCACTGTATAACACTGGGGTACAGAGCTGGTGGGGACGGGTCTGTCACTGTATAACACTGGGGTACAGTACTGGTGGGGATAGGTCTGTCACTGTATAACACTGGGGTACAGAGCTGGTGGGGACGGGTCTGTCACTGTATAACACTGCGGTACAGTACTGGTGGGGACGGGTCTGTCTCTGTATAACACTGGGGTACAGTACTGATGGGGACAGGTCTATCACTATATAACACTGGGGTACAGTACTGGTGGGGACGGGTCTGTCACTGTATAACACTGGGGTACAGTACTGGTGGGGACAGGTCTATCAGTGTGCACCACTGGGGTACAGTACTGGTGGGGACGGGTCTGTCAGTGTATAACTGTGGGGTACAGTACTGGTGGGGACGGATCTGTCACTGTATAACTATGGGGTACAGTACTGGTGGGGACGTGTCTGTCATTATAACACTGGGGTACAGTACAGCTGGGGACGGGTCTGTCACTGTATAACACTGGGGTACAGTACTGGTGGGGACGGGTCTGTCACTGTATAACACTGGGGTACAGAACTGGTGGGGACGGGTCGGTCACTGTATAACACTGGGGTACAGTACTGGTGGGGACGGGTCTGTCACTGTATAACACCGGGGTACAGTACTGGTGGGGACGGGTCTGTCACTGTATAACACTAGGGTACAGTACTGGTGGGGATGGGTCTGTCACTGTATAACACTGGGGCACAATACTGGTGGGGATGGGCCTGTCACTGAATAACACTGGGGTACAGTACTGGTGGGGATGGGTCTGTCACTGTATAACACTGGGGTACAGTACTGGTGGGGACGGGTCTGTCACTGTATAACACTGAGATACAGTACTGGTGGGGACGGGTCTGTCACTGTATAACACTGGGGTACAGTCCTGGTCGGGACGGGACTTTCACTGCATAACACTGGGGTACAATTCTGGTGGGGACGGGTCTGTCACTTTATAACACTGGGATACAGTACTGGTGGGGATAGGTCTGTCACTGTATAACACTGGGGTACAGTCCTGGTCTGGACGGGACTTTCACTGCATAACACCGGGGTACAGTACTGGTGGGGACGGGTCTGTCACTGTATAACACTGGGGTACAGTACTGGTGGGGACAGGTCTATCACTGTATAACACTGGGGTACAGTACTGGTGGGGACAGGTCTATCACTGTGCACCACTGGGGTACAGTACTGGTGGGGGCGGGTCTTTCACTGTATAACACTGGTGTACAGTACTGGTGGGGACGGGTCTGTCACTGTATAACACAGGGGTACAGTACTGGTGGGGACGGGTCTGTCAGTGTATAACACAGGGGTACAGTACTGGTGGGGACGGGACTGTCACTGTATAACACTGGGGTACAGTACTGGTGGGGACGGGTCTGTCACTGTATAACACTGGGGTACAGTACTGGTGGGGATGGGTCTGTCACTGTATAACACTGGGGTACAGTACTGGTGGGGATGGGTCTGTCACTGTATTAACACTGGGATGCAGTACTGGTGGGGGCGGGTCTGTCACTGTAGAACAGTGGGGTACAGTACTGGTGGGGATGGGTCTGTCACTGTATAACACTGGGATACAATACTGGTGGGGACGGGTCAGTCACTGTATAACACTGAGGTACAGTACTGGTGGGGACGGGTCTGTCACTGTATAACACTGGGGTACAGTACTGGTGGGGACAGGTCTGTCACTGTCTAACACTGGGGTACAGTACTGGTGGGGACGGGTCTGTCACTGTATAACACTGGGATACAGTACTGGTGGGGACAGGTCTGTCACTGTATAACACTGGGGTACAGTACTGGTGGGGACGGGTCTGTCACTGTGCAACACTGGGGTACAGTACAGGTGGGGACAGGTCTGTCACTGTCTAACACTGGGGTACAGTACTGGTGGGGACGGGTCTGTCACTGTATAACACTGGGATACAGTACTGTTGGGGGCTGGTCTGTCACTGTACAACACTGGGGTACAGTACTGGTGGGGACGGGTCTGTCACTGTATAACACTGGGGTACAGTACTGATGGGGACTGGTCTGTCATTGTAACACTGGGGTACAGTACTGGTGGGGACGGGTCTGTCACTGTATAACACTGGGGAACAGTACTGGTGAGGACGGGCCTGTCACTGTATAACACTGGGGTACAGTACTGGTGGGGACGGGTCTGTCACTTTATAACACTGGGGTACAGTACTGGTGGGGATGGGTCTGTCACTGTATAACACTGGGGTACAGTACTGCTGGGGACGGGTCTGTCATTGTAACACTGGGGTACAGTACTGGTGGGGACGGGTCTGTCACTGTATAACACTGGGGTACAGTACTGGTGGGGACGGCCCTGTCACTGTATAACACTGGGGTACAGTACTGGTGGGGACGGGTCTGTCACTGTATAACACTGGGGTACAGTACTGGTGGGGATAGGTCTGTCACTGTGTAACACTGAGATACAGTACTGGTGGGGACGGGTCTGTCACTGTATAACACTGGGGTACAGTACTGGTGGGGGTGGGTCTGTCTCTGTATAACACTGAGATACAGTACTGGTGGGGACGGGTCTGTCACTGTATAACACTGAGATACAGTACTGGTGGGGACGGGTCTGTCACTGTATAACACTGGGGTACAGTACTGGTGGGGACGGGTCTGTCACTGTGTAACACTGAGATACAGTACTGGTGGGGACGGGTCTGTCACTGTATAACACTGGGGTACAGTCCTGGTCGGGACGGGACTTTCACTGCATAACACTGGGGTACAGTACTGGTGGGGACGGGTCTGTCACTGTATAACACTGGGGTACAATCCTGGTGGAGACGGGTCTGTCACTGTATAACACTGGGATACAGTACTGGTGGGAATAGGACTGTCACTATATAACACTGGGGTACAGTCCTGGTCTGGACGGGACTTTCACTGCATAACACTGGGGTACAGTCCTGGTGGGGACGGGTCTTTCACTGTATAACACTGGGGTACAGTACTGGTGGGGACGGGTCTGTCACTGTATAACACAGGGGTACAGTACTGGTGGGGACGGGTCTGTCAGTGTATAACACAGGGGTACAGTACTGGTGGGGACGGGTCTGTCACTGTATAACACTGGGGTACAGTACTGGTGGGGACGGGTCTGTCACTGTATAACACTGGGGTACAGTACTGATGGGGATGGGTCTGTCACTGTATAACACTGGGGTACAGTACTGGTGGGGATGGGTCTGTCACTGTATAACACTGGGATACAGTATTGGTGGGGACGGGTCTGTCACTGTAGAACACTGGGGTACAGTACTGGTGGGGACGGGTCTTTCACTGTATAACACTGAGATACAGTATTGGTGGGGACGGGTCTGTCACTGTATAACACTGGGATACAGTATTGGTGGGGACGGGTCTGTCAGTGTATAACTGTGGGGTACAGTAGTAGTAGGGACGGATCTGTCACTGTATAACACTGGGGTACAGTACAGATGGGGACGGGTCTGTCACTGTATAACACTGGGGTACAGTACTGGTGGGGATAGGTCTGTCACTGTATAACACTGGGGTACAGAGCTGGTGGGGACGGGTCTGTCACTGTATAACACTGGGGTACAGTACTGGTGGGGACAGGTCTATCGGTGTGCACCACTGGGGTACAGTACTGGTGGGGACGGGTCTGTCAGTGTATAACTGTGGGGTACAGTACTGGTGGGGACGGATCTGTCACTGTATAACTATGGGGTACAGTACTGGTGGGGACGGGTCTGTCATTATAACACTGGGGTACAGTACAGATGGGGACGGGTCTGTCACTGTATAACACTGGGGTACAGTACTGGTGGGGACGGGTCTGTCACTGTATAACACTGGGGTACAGAACTGGTGGGGACGGGTCGGTCACTGTATAACACTGGGGTACAGTACTGGTGGGGACGGGTCTGTCACTGTATAACACCGGGGTACAGTACTGGTGGGGACGGGTCTGTCACTGTATAACACTAGGGTACAGTACTGGTGGGGACGGGTCTGTCACTGTATAACACTGGGGTACAAAACTGGTGGGGATGGGCCTGTCACTGAATAACACTGGGGTACAGTACTGGTGTGGACGGGTCTGTCACTGTACAACAGTGGGGTACAGTACTGGTGGGGACGGGTCTGTCACTGTATAACACTGGGGTACAGTACAGGTGGGGACAGATCTGTCACTGTCTAACACTGGGGTACAGTACTGGTGGGGACGGGTCTGTCACTGTATAACACTGGGGTATAGTACTGGTGGGGACGAGTCTGTCACTGTATAACACTGGGGTACAGTACTGGTGGGGACGGGTCTGTCACTGTATAACACTGGGGTACAGTACTGGTGGGGACGGGTCTGTCACTGTATAACACTGGGGTACAGTACTGGTGGGGACGGGCCTGTCACAGTATAACACTGGGGTACAGTACAGGTGGGGACGGGTCTGTCACTGTGTAACACTGTGGTACAGTACTGGTGGGGACGGGCCTGTCACTGTATAACACTGGGGTACAGTACTGGTGTGGACGGGTCTGTCACTGTACAACAGTGGGGTACAGTACTGGTGGGGACCGGTCTGTCACTGTATAACACTGGGGTACAGTACTGGTGGGGACGGGTCTGTCACTGTATAACACTGGGGTACAGTACTGGTAGGGACAGATCTGTCACTGTCTAACACTGGGGTACAGTACTGGTGGGGACGGGTCTGTCACTGTATAACACTGGGATACAGTACTGTTGGGGGCTGGTCTGTCACTGTACAACACTGGGGTACAGTACTGGTGGGGACGGGTCTGTCACTGTATAACACTGGGGTACAGTACTGATGGGGACTGGTCTGTCATTGTAACACTGGGGTACAGTACAGGTGGGGACAGGTCTGTCACTGTCTAACACTGGGGTACAGTACTGGTGGGGACGGGTCTGTCACTGTATAACACTGGGGTACAGTACTGGTGGGGACGGGTCTGTCACTGTATAACACTGTGGTACAGTACTGGTGGGGACGGGTCTGTCACTGTATAACACTGGGGTACAGTACTGGTGGGGACGGGTCTGTCACTGTATAACACTGGGGTACAGTACTGGTGGGGACGGGTCTGTCACTGTATAACACTGGGGTACAGTACTGATGGGGACTGGTCTGTCATTGTAACACTGGGGTACAGTACTGGTGGGGACGGGTCTGTCACTGTATAACACTGGGGTACAGTACTGGTGGGGACGGGTCTGTCACTTTATAACACTGGGGTACAGTACTGATGGGGACTGGTCTGTCACTGTATAACACTGTGGTACAGTACTGGTGGGGACGGGTCTGTCACTGTGTAACACTGGGGTACAGTACTGGTGGGGACGGGTCTGTCACTGTGTAACACTGGGGTACAGTACTTGTGGGGACGTGTCTGTCACTGTATAACACTGGGGTACAGTACTGGTGGCGACGGGTCTGTCACAGTATAACACTGGGGTACAGTACTGGTGGGGACGGGTCTGTCACTGTATAACACTGTGGTACAGTACTTGTGGGGACGTGTCTGTCACTGTATAACACTGGGGTACAGTACTGGTGGGGACGGGTCTGTCACTGTATAACACTGGGGTACAGTACTGGTGGGGACGGGTCTGTCACTGTGTAACACTGGGGTACAGTACTGGTGGGGACGGGTCTGTCACTGTATAACACTGGGGTACAGTACAGGTGGGGACGGGTCTGTCACTGTATAACACTGAGATACAGTACTGGTGGGGACGGGTCTGTCACTGTATAACACTGGGGTACAGTACTGGTGGCGACGGGTCTGTCACTGTATAACACTGGGGTACAGTACAGGTGGGGACGGGTCTGTCACTGTGTAACACTGTGGTACAGTACTGGTGGGGACGGGCCTGTCACTGTATAACACTGGGGTACAGTACTGGTGGGGACGGGTCTGTCACTGTATAACAGTGGGGTACAGTACTGGTGGGGACGGGTCTGTCACTGTATAACACTGGGGTACAGTACAGGTGGGGACGGGTCTGTCACTGTGTAACACTGAGATACAGTACTGGTGGGGACGGGTCTGTCACTGTATAACACTGGGGTACAGTACTGGTGGGGACGGGTCTGTCACTGTATAACACTGGTGTACAGTACAGGTGGGGACGGGTCTGTCACTGTGTAACACTGTGGTACAGTACTGGTGGGGACGGGCCTGTCACTGTATAACACTGGGGTACAGTACTGGTGGGGACGGGTCTGTCACTGTATAACAGTGGGGTACAGTACTGGTGGGGACGGGTCTGTCACTGTATAACACTGGGGTACAGTACAGGTGGGGACAGATCTGTCACTGTCTAACACTGGGGTACAGTACTGGTGGGGACGGGTCTGTCACTGTATAACACTGGGGTATAGTACTGGTGGGGACGGGTCTGTCACTGTATAACACTGGGGTACAGTACTGGTGCGGTCGGGTCTGTCACTGTATAACACTGGGGTACAGTACTGGTGGGGACGGGTCTGTCACTGTGTAACACTGGGGTACAGTACTGGTGGGGACGGGTCTGTCACTGTATAACACTGTGGTACAGAACTGGTGGGGACGGCCCTGTCACTGTATAACACTGGGGTACAGTACTGGTGGGGACGGGTCTGT
Source organism: Scyliorhinus torazame (assembly GCF_047496885.1). Lineage (NCBI taxonomy): Eukaryota > Metazoa > Chordata > Chondrichthyes > Carcharhiniformes > Scyliorhinidae > Scyliorhinus > Scyliorhinus torazame. The sequence goes on along the minus strand of NC_092730.1, from coordinate 14,840,594 downwards.
CACTGTATAACAGTGGGGTACAGTACTGGTGGGGACGGGTCTGTCACTGTATAACACTGGGGTACAGTACAGGTGGGGACAGATCTGTCACTGTCTAACACTGGGGTACAGTACTGGTGGGGACGGGTCTGTCACTGTATAACACTGGGGTATAGTACTGGTGGGGACGGGTCTGTCACTGTATAACACTGGGGTACAGTACTGGTGCGGTCGGGTCTGTCACTGTATAACACTGGGGTACAGTACTGGTGGGGACGGGTCTGTCACTGTATAACACTGGGGTACAGTACTGGTGGGGACGGGCCTGTCACAGTATAACACTGGGGTACAGTACAGGTGGGGACGGGTCTGTCACTGTGTAACACTGTGGTACAGTACTGGTGGGGACGGGCCTGTCACTGTATAACACTGGGGTACAGTACTGGTGTGGACGGGTCTGTCACTGTACAACTGTGGGGTACAGTACTGGTGGGGACGGGTCTGTCACTGTATAACACTGGGGTACAGTACTGGTGGGGACGGGTCTGTCACTGTATAACACTGGGGTACAGTACTGGTGGGGACAGATCTGTCACTGTCTAACACTGGGGTACAGTACTGGTGGGGACGGGTCTGTCACTGGATAACACTGGGATACAGTGCTGTTGGGGGCTGGTCTGTCACTGTACAACACTGGGGTACAGTACTGGTGGGGACGGGTCTGTCACTGTATAACACTGGGGTACAGTACTGATGGGGACTGGTCTGTCACAGTATAACACTGGGGTACAGTACAGGTGGGGACGGGTCTGTCACTGTGTAACACTGTGGTACAGTACTGGTGGGGACGGGTCTGTCACTGTCTAACACTGGGGTACAGTACTGGTGGGGACGGGTCTGTCACTGTATAACACTGGGGTACAGTACTGGTGGGGACGGGCCTGTCACTGTATAACACTGGGGTACAGTACTGGTGTGGACGGGTCTGTCACTGTACAACAGTGGGGTACAGTACTGGTGGGGACGTGTCTGTCACTGTATAACACTGGGGTACAGTACAGGTGGGGACAGATCTGTCACTGTCTAACTCTGGGGTACAGTACTGGTGGGGACGGGTCTGTCACTGTATAACACTGGGGTATAGCACTGGTGGGGACGGGTCTGTCACTGTATAACACTGGGGTACAGTACTGGTGGGGACGGGTCTGTCACTGTATAACACTGGGGTACAGTACTGGTGGGGACGGGTCTGTCACTGTATAACACTGGGGTACAGTACTGGTGGGGACGGGCCTGTCACAGTATAACACTGGGGTACAGTACAGGTGGGGACGGGTCTGTCACTGTGTAACACTGTGGTACAGTACAGGTGGGGACGGGCCTGTCACTGTATAACACTGGGGTACAGTACTGGTGTGGACGGGTCTGTCACTGTACAACAGTGGGGTACAGTACTGGTGGGGACGGGTCTGTCACTGTATAACACTGGGGTACAGTACTGGTGGGGACGGGTCTGTCACTGTATAACACTGGGGTACAGTACTGGTGGGGACAGATCTGTCACTGTCTAACACTGGGGTACAGTACTGGTGGGGATGGGTCTGTCACTGTATAACACTGGGATACAGTACTGGTGGGGACGGGTCTGTCACTGTATAACACTGGGATACAGTACTGTTGGGGGCTGGTCTGTCACTGTACAACACTGGGGCACAGTACTGGTGGGGACGGGTCTGTCACTGTATAACACTGGGGTACAGTACTGATGGGGACTGGTCTGTCACTGTATAACACTGGGGTACAGTACTGGTGGGGACGGGTCTGTCACTGTATAACACTGGGGTACAGTACTGGTGGGGACGGGTCTGTCACTGTATAACACTGGGGTACAGTACTGATGGGGACTGGTCTGTCATTGTAACACTGGGGTACAGTACTGATGGGGACGGGTCTGTCATTGTAACACTGGGGTACAGTACTGGTGGGGACGGGTCTGTCACTGTATAACACTGGGGTACAGTACTGGTGGGGACGGGTCTGTCACTGTATAACACTGGGGTACAGTACTGGTGGGGACGGGTCTGTCATTGTAACACTGGGGTCATGTACTGGTGGGGACGGGTCTGTCACTGTATAACACTGGGGTACAGTACTGATGGGGACTGGTCTGTCATTGTAACACTGGGGTCATGTACTGGTGGGGACGGGTCTGTCACTGTATAACACTGGGGTACAGTACTGGTGGGGACGGGTCTGTCACTGTATAACACTGGGGTACAGTACAGGTGGGGACGGGTCTGTCACTGTGTAACACTGTGGTACAGTACTGGTGGAGACGGGCCTGTCACTGTATAACACTGGGGTACAGTACTGGTGTGGACGGGTCTGTCACTGTACAACAGTGGGGTACAGTACTGGTGGGGACGGGTCTGTCACTGTATAACACTGGGGTACAGTACAGGTGGGGACAGGTCTGTCACTGTCTAACACTGGGGTACAGTACTGGTGGGGACGGGTCTGTCACTGTATAACACTGGGATACAATACTGTTGGGGACTGGTCTGTCACTGTACAACACTGGGGTACAGTACTGGTGGCGACGGGTCTGTCACTGTATAACACTGGGGTACAGTACTGATGGGGACTGGTCTGTCATTGTAACACTGGGGTACAGTACTGGTGGGGACGGGTCTGTCACTGTATAACACTGGGGAACAGTACTGGTGAGGACGGGCCTGTCACTGTATAACACTGGGGTACAGTACTGGTGGGGATGGGTCTGTCACTGTATAACACTGGGGTACAGTACTGGTGGGGACGGGTCTGTCATTGTAACACTGGGGTACAGTACTGGTGGGGACGGGTCTGTCACTGTATAACACTGGGGTACAGTACTGGTGGGGACGGCCCTGTCACTGTATAACACTGGGGTACAGTACTGGTGGGGACGGGTCTGTCACTGTATAACACTGGGGTACAGTACTGGTGGGGATAGGTCTGTCACTGTATAACACTGAGATACAGTACTGGTGGAGACGGGTCTGTCACTGTATAACACTGGGGTACAGTACTGGTGGGGACGGGTCTGTCACTGTATAACACTGAGATACAGTACTGGTGGGGACGGGTCTGTCACTGTATAACACTGGGGTACAGTACTGGTGGGGACGGGTCTGTCACTGTATAACACTGGGGTACAGTACTGGTGGGGACGGGTCTGTCACTGTATAACACTGAGATACAGTACTGGTGGGGACGGGTCTGTCACTGTATAACACTGGGGTACAGTCCTGGTCGGGACGGGACTTTCACTGCATAACACCGGGGTACAATCCTGGTGGGGACGGGTCTGTCACTGTCTAACTCTGGGGTACAGTACTGGTGGGGACGGGTCTATCACTGTATAACACTGGGGTATAGCACTGGTGGGGACGGGTCTGTCACTGTATAACACTGGGGTACAGTACTGGTGGGGACGGGTCTGTCACTGTATAACACTGGGGTACAGTACTGGTGGGGACGGGTCTGTCACTGTATAACACTGGGGTACAGTACTGGTGGGGACGGGCCTGTCACAGTATAACACTGGGGTACAGTACAGGTGGGGACGGGTCTGTCACTGTGTAACACTGTGGTACAGTACAGGTGGGGACGGGCCTGTCACTGTATAACACTGGGGTACAGTACTGGTGTGGACGGGTCTGTCACTGTACAACAGTGGGGTACAGTACTGGTGGGGACGGGTCTGTCACTGTATAACACTGGGGTACAGTACTGGTGGGGACGGGTCTGTCACTGTATAACACTGGGGTACAGTACTGGTGGGGACAGATCTGTCACTGTCTAACACTGGGGTACAGTACTGGTGGGGATGGGTCTGTCACTGTATAACACTGGGATACAGTACTGGTGGGGACGGGTCTGTCACTGTATAACACTGGGATACAGTACTGTTGGGGGCTGGTCTGTCACTGTACAACACTGGGGTACAGTACTGGTGGGGACGGGTCTGTCACTGTATAACACTGGGGTACAGTACTGATGGGGACTGGTCTGTCACTGTATAACACTGGTGTACAGTACTGGTAGGGATGGGTCTGTCACTGTATAACACTGGGATACAGTACTGGTGGGGACGGGTCTGTCACTGTATAACACTGGGGTACAGTACTGGTGGGGACGGGTCTGTCACTGTGTAACACTGGGGTACAGTACTGGTGGGGACGGGTCTGTCACTGTATAACACTGGGGTACAGTACTGGTGGGGACGGGTCTGTCACTGTATAACACTGGGGTACAGTACTGGTGGGGACGGGTCTGTCATTGTAACACTGGGGTACAGTACTGGTGGGGACGGGTCTGTCACTGTATAACACTGGGGTACAGTACTGGTGGGGACGGGTCTGTCATTGTAACACTGGGATACAGTACTGGTGGGGACGGGTCTGTCACTGTGTAACACTGGGGTACAGTACTGGTGGGGACGGGTCTGTCACTGTATAACACTGGGGTACAGTACTGGTGGGGACGGGTCTGTCATTGTAACACTGGGGTACAGTACTGGTGGGGACGGGTCTGTCACTGTATAACCCTGGGGTACAGTACTGGTGGGGACGGGTCTGTCACTGTGTAACACTGGGGTACAGTACTGGTGGGGACGGGTCTGTCACTGTATAACACTGGGATACAGTACTGGTGGGGACGGGTCTGTCACTGTGTAACACTGTGGTACAGTACTGGTGGTGACGGGTCTGTCACTGTATAACAGTGGGGTACAGTACTGGTGGGGACGGGTCTGTCACTGTATAACACTGGGATACAGTACTGGTGGGGACGGGTCTGTCACTGTGTAACACTGTGGTACAGTACTGGTGGGGACGGGTCTGTCATTGTGTAACACTGGGGTACAGTACTGGTGGGGACGGGTCTGTCACTGTGTAACACTGGGGTACAGTACTGGTGGGGACGGGTCTGTCACTGTATAACACTGGGATACAGTACTGGTGGGGACGGGTCTGTCACTGTATAACACTGGGGTACAGTACTGGTGGGGACGGGTCTGTCACTGTGTAACACTGTGGTACAGTACTGGTGGGGACGGGTCTGTCACTGTATAACAGTGGGGTACAGTACTGGTGGGGACGGGTCTGTCACTGTATAACACTGGGGTACAGTACTGATGGGGACAGGTCTGTCACTGTCTAACACTGGGGTACAGTACTGGTGGGGACGGGTCTGTCACTGTATAACACTGGGGTACAGTACTGGTGGGGGCGGGTCTGTCACTGTACAACACTGGGGTACAGTACTGGTGGGGACGGGTCTGTCACTGTATAACACTGGGGTACAGTACTGGTGGGGACGGGTCTGTCACTGTATAACACTGGGATACAGTACTGGTGGGGGCGGGTCTGTCACTGTACAACACTGGGGTACAGTACAGGTGGGGACGGGTCTGTCACTGTGTAACACTGTGGTACAGTACTGGTGGAGACGGGCCTGTCACTGTATAACACTGGGGTACAGTACTGGTGTGGACGGGTCTGTCACTGTACAACAGTGGGGTACAGTACTGGTGGGGACGGGTCTGTCACTGTATAACACTGGGGTACAGTACAGGTGGGGACAGGTCTGTCACTGTCTAACACTGGGGTACAGTACTGGTGGGGACGGGTCTGTCACTGTATAACACTGGGATACAATACTGTTGGGGACTGGTCTGTCACTGTACAACACTGGGGTACAGTACTGGTGGGGACGGGTCTGTCACTGTATAACACTGGGGTACAGTACTGATGGGGACTGGTCTGTCATTGTAACACTGGGGTACAGTACTGGTGGGGACGGGTCTGTCACTGTATAACACTGGGGAACAGTACTGGTGAGGACGGGCCTGTCACTGTATAACACTGGGGTACAGTACTGGTGGGGATGGGTCTGTCACTGTATAACACTGGGGTACAGTACTGGTGGGGACGGGTCTGTCATTGTAACACTGGGGTACAGTACTGGTGGGGACGGGTCTGTCACTGTATAACACTGGGGTACAGTACTGGTGGGGACGGCCCTGTCACTGTATAACACTGGGGTACAGTACTGGTGGGGACGGGTCTGTCACTGTATAACACTGGGGTACAGTACTGGTGGGGATAGGTCTGTCACTGTATAACACTGAGATACAGTACTGGTGGGGACGGGTCTGTCACTGTATAACACTGGGGTACAGTACTGGTGGGGACGGGTCTGTCACTGTATAACACTGAGATACAGTACTGGTGGGGACGGGTCTGTCACTGTATAACACTGGGGTACAGTACTGGTGGGGACGGGTCTGTCACTGTATAACACTGGGGTACAGTACTGGTGGGGACGGGTCTGTCACTGTATAACACTGAGATACAGTACTGGTGGGGACGGGTCTGTCACTGTATAACACTGGGGTACAGTACTGGTCGGGACGGGACTTTCACTGCATAACACTGGGGTACAATCCTGGTGGGGACGGGTCTGTCACTGTATAACACTGGGATACAGTACTGGTCGGGACGGGACTTTCACTGCATAACACTGGGGTACAATCCTGGTGGGGACGGGTCTGTCACTGTATAACACTGGGGTACAGTACTGGTGGGGACGTGTCTGTCACAGTATAACACTGGGATACAGTACTGGTGGGGATAGGTCTGTCACTGTATAACACTGGGGGACAGTACTGGTGGGGACGGGTCTGTCACTGTATAACACTGGGGTACAGTCCTGGTCGGGACGGGACTTTCACTGCATAACACTGGGGTACAATCCTGGTGGGGACGGGTCTGTCACTGTATAACACTGGGATACAGTACTGGTGGGGATAGGTCTGTCACTGTATAACACTGGGGGACAGTACTGATGGGGACAGGTCTGTCACTGTCTAACACTGGGGTACAGTACTGGTGGGGACGGGTCTGTCACTGTATAATACTGGGGTACAGTACTGGTGGGGACGGGTCTGTCACTGTATAACACTGGGGTACAGTACTGGTGGGGACGGGTCTGTCACTGTATAACACTGGGGTACAGTACTGGTGGGGACGGGTCTGTCACTGTATAACACTGTGGTACAGTACTGGTGGGGACGGGTCTGTCACTGTATAACACTGGGGTACAGTACTGGTGGGGACGGGTCTGTCGCTGTATAACACTGGGGTACAGTACTGGTGGGGACGGGTCTGTCACTGTATAACACTGGGGGACAGTACTGATGGGGACTGGTCTGTCATTGTAACACTGGGGTACAGTACTGGTGGGGACGGGTCTGTCACTGTATAACACTGGGGTACAGTACTGGTGGGGACGGGTCTGTCACTGTATAACACTGGGGTACAGTACTGGTGGGGACGGGCCTGTCACTGTATAACACTGGGGTACAGTACTGGTGGGGACAGGTCTGTCACTGTATAACACTGGGGTACTGTACTGGTGGGGACGGGTCTGTCACTGTATAACACTGGGGTACAGAACTGGTGGGGACAGGTCTGTCACTGTATAACACTGGGGTACAGTACAGGTGGGGACGGGTCTGTCACTGTGTAACACTGTGGTACAGTACTGGTGGGGACGGGCCTGTCACTGTATAACACTGGGTACAGTACTGGTGGGGACGGGCCTGTCACTGTATAACACTGGGGTACAGTACTGGTGGGGACGGGTCTGTCATTGTAACACTGGGGTACAGTACTGGTGGGGACGGGTCTGTCACTGTATAACACTGTGGTACAGTACTGGTGGGGACGGCCCTGTCACTGTATAACAGTGGGGTACAATACTGGTGGGGACGGGTCTGTCACTGTATAACACTGGGGTACAGTACTGGTGGGGACGGGTCTGTCACTGTATAACACTGGGGTACAGTACAGGTGGGGACAGATCTGTCACTGTCTAACACTGGGGTACAGTACTGGTGGGGACGGGTCTGTCACTGTATAACACTGGGGTATAGTACTGGTGGGGACGGGTCTGTCACTGTATAACACTGGGGTACAGTACTGGTGGGGACGGGTCTGTCACTGTATAACACTGGGGTACAGTACTGGTGGGGACGGGTCTGTCACTGTATAACACTGGGGTACAGTACTGGTGGGGACGGGTCTGTCACTGTATAACACTGGGGTACAGTACTGGTGGGGACGGGTCTGTCACTGTATAACACTGGGGTACAGTACTGGTGGGGACGGGTCTGTCACTGTATAACACTGGGGTACAGTACTGGTGGGGACGGGTCTGTCACTGTATAACACTGGGGTACAGTACTGGTGGGGACAGATCTGTCACTGTATTACACTGGGGTACAGTACTGGTGGGGACGGGTCTGTCACTGTATAACACTGGGGTACAGTACTGGTGGGGATGGGTCTGTCACTGTATAACACTGGGGTACAGTACTGGTGGGGACGGGTCTGTCACTGTATAACACTGGGGTACAGTACTGGTGGGGACAGGTCTGTCGCTGTATAACACTGGGGTACAGTACTGGTGGGGACGGGTCTGTCACTGTATAACACTGGGGTACAGTACTGGTGGGGACAGATCTGTCACTGTCTAACACTGGGGTACAGTACTGGTGGGGACAGGTCTGTCACTGTATAACACTGGGGTACAGTACAGGTGGGGACGGGTCTGTCACTGTGTAACACTGTGGTACAGTACTGGTGGGGACGGGCCTGTCACTGTATAACACTGGGGTACAGTACTGGTGGGGACGGGTCTGTCACTGTATAACACTGGGGTACAGTACTGGTGTGGACGGGTCTGTCACTGTACAACAGTGGGGTACAGTACTGGTGGGGACGGGTCTGTCACTGTATAACACTGGGGTACAGTGCTGGTGGGGACGGGTCTGTCACTGTATAACACTGGGGTACAGTACTGGTGTGGACGGGTCTGTCACTGTACAACAGTGGGGTACAGTACTGGTGGGGACGGGTCTGTCACTGTATAACACTGGGGTACAGTACTGGTGGGGACGGGTCTGTCACTGTATAACACTGGGGTACAGTACTGGTGGGGACAGATCTGTCACTGTCTAACACTGGGGTACAGTACTGGTGGGGACGGGTCTGTCACTGGATAACACTGGGATACATTACTGTTGGTTGCTGGTCTGTCACTGTACAACACTGGGGTACAGTACTGGTGAGGACGGGTCTGTCACTGTATAACACTGGGGTACAGTACTGATGGGGACTGGTCTGTCACAGTATAACACTGGGGTACAGTACAGGTGGGGACGGGTCTGTCACTGTGTAACACTGTGGTACAGTACTGGTGGGGACGGGCCTGTCACTGTATAACACTGGGGTACAGTACTGGTGTGGACGGGTCTGTCACTGTACAACAGTGGGGTACAGTACTGGTGGGGACGGGTCTGTCACTGTATAACACTGGGGTACAGTACAGGTGGGGACAGATCTGTCACTGTCTAACTCTGGGGTACAGTACTGGTGGGGACGGGTCTGTCACTGTATAACACTGGGGTATAGCACTGGTGGGGACGGGTCTGTCACTGTATAACACTGGGGTACAGTACTGGTGGGGACGGGTCTGTCACTGTATAACACTGGGGTACAGTACTGGTGGGGACGGGTCTGTCACTGTATAACACTGGGGTACAGTACTGGTGGGGACGGGCCTGTCACAGTATAACACTGGGGTACAGTACAGGTGGGGACGGGTCTGTCACTGTGTAACACTGTGGTACAGTACAGGTGGGGACGGGCCTGTCACTGTATAACACTGGGGTACAGTAGTGGTGTGGACGGGTCTGTCACTGTACAACAGTGGGGTACAGTACTGGTGGGGACGGGTCTGTCACTGTATAACACTGGGGTACAGTACTGGTGGGGACGGGTCTGTCACTGTATAACACTGGGGTACAGTACTGGTGGGGACAGATCTGTCACTGTCTAACTCTGTGGTACAGTACTGTTGGGGGCTGGTCTGTCACTGTACAACACTGGGGTACAGTACTGGTGGGGACGGGTCTGTCACTGTATAACACTGGGGTACAGTACTGATGGGGACTGGTCTGTCATTGTAACACTGGGGTACAGTACAGGTGGGGACAGGTCTGTCACTGTCTAACACTGGGGTACAGTACTGGTGGGGACGGGTCTGTCACTGTATAACACTGGGGTACATTACTGGTGGGGACGGGTCTGTCACTGTATAACACTGTGGTACAGCACTGGTGGGGACGGGTCTGTCACTGTATAACACTGGGGTACAGTACTGGTGGGGACGGGTCTGTCACTGTATAACACTGTGGTACAGCACTGGTGGGGACGGGTCTGTCACTGTATAACACTGGGGTACAGTACTGGTGGGGACGGGTCTGTCACTGTATAACACTGGGGTACAGTACTGGTGGGGACGGGTCTGTCACTGTATAACACTGGGGTACAGTACTGGTGGGGACGGGTCTGTCACTGTATAACACTGGGGTACAGTGCTGGTGGGGATGGGTCAGTCACTGTATAACACTGGGGTACAGTACTGGTGGGGACGGGTCTGTCGCTGTATAACACTGGGGTACAGTACTGGTGGGGACTGGTCTGTCACTGTATAACACTGGGGTACAGTACTGGTGGGGACGGGTCTGTCGCTGTATAACACTGGGGTACAGTACTGGTGGGGACGGGTCTGTCACTGTATAACACTGGGGTACATTACTGGTGGGGACGGGTCTGTCACTGTATAACACTGTGGTACAGCACTGGTGGGGACGGGTCTGTCACTGTATAACACTGGGGTACAGTACTGGTGGGGACGGGTCTGTCACTGTATAACACTGGGGTACAGTACTGGTGGGGACGGGTCTGTCACTGTATAACACTGGGGTACATTACTGGTGGGGACGGGTCTGTCACTGTATAACACTGTGGTACAGCACTGGTGGGGACGGGTCTGTCACTGTATAACACTGGGTACAGTACTGGTGGGGACGGGTCTGTCACTGTATAACACTGGGGTACAGTACTGGTGGGGACGGGTCTGTCACTGTATAACACTGTGGTACAGCACTGGTGGGGACGGGTCTGTCACTGTATAACACTGGGGTACAGTACTGGTGGGGACGGGTCTGTCACTGTATAACACTGGGGTACAGTACTGGTGGGGGCTGGTCTGTCACTGTATATCACTGGGGTACATTACTGGTGGGGACGGGTCTGTCACTGTATAACACTGTGGTACAGCACTGGTGGGGACGGGTCTGTCACTGTATAACACTGGGTACAGTACTGGTGGGGACGGGTCTGTCACTGTATAACACTGGGGTACAGTACTGGTGGGGACGGGCCTGTCACTGTATAACACTGGGGTACAGTACTGGTGGGGACAGGTCTGTCACTGTATAACACTGGGGTACAATACTGGTGGGGACGGGTCTGTCACTGTATAACACTGGGGTACAGTACTGGTGGCGACGGGTCTGTCACTGTATAACAAGGGGGTACAATACTGGTGGGGACGGGTCTGTCACTGTATAACACTGGGGTACAGTACTGGTGGGGACGGGTCTGTCACTGTATAACAAGGGGGTACAATACTGGTGGGGACGGGTCTGTCACTGTATAACACTGGGGTACAGTACTGGTGGGGACGGGTCTGTCACTGTGTAACACTGGGGCACAGTACTGGTGGGGACGGGTCTGTCACTGTATAACACTGGGGTACAGTACTGGTGGGGACGGGTCTGTCACTGTATAACACTGGGGTACAGTACTGGTGGGGACGGGTCTGTCACTGTATAACACTGGGGTACAGTACAGGTGGGGACGGGTCTGTCACTGTGTAACACTGGGGTACAGTACTGGTGTGGACGGGTCTTTCACTGTACAACAGTGGGGTACAGTACTGGTGGGGACGGGTCTGTCACTGTATAACACTGGGGTACAGTACTGGTGGGGACGGCCCTGTCACTGTATAACACTGGGGTACAGTACTGGTGGGGACGGGTCTGTCACTGTATAACACTGGGGTACAGTACTGGTGGGGATAGGTCTGTCACTGTATAACACTGAGATACAGTACTGGTGGGGACGGGTCTGTCACTGTATAACACTGGGGTACAGTACTGGTGGGGACGGGTCTGTCACTGTATAACACTGAGATACAGTACTGGTGGGGACGGGTCTGTCACTGTATAACACTGGGGTACAGTACTGGTGGGGACGGGTCTGTCACTGTATAACACTGGGGTACAGTACTGGTGGGGACGGGTCTGTCACTGTATAACACTGGGGTACAGTACTGGTGGGGACGGGTCTGTCACTGTATAACACTGAGATACAGTACTGGTGGGGACGGGTTGTCACTGTATAACGCTGGGGTACAGTCCTGGTCGGGACGGGACTTTCACTGCATAACACTGGGGTACAATCCTGGTGGGGACGGGTCTGTCACTGTATAACACTGGGATACAGTACTGGTGGGGATAGGTCTGTCACTGTATAACACTGGGGTACAGTACTGGTGGGGACAGGTCTATCACTGTGCACCACTGGGGTACAGTACTGGTGGGGACGGGTCTTTCACTGTATAACACTGGGGTACAGTACTGGTGGGGATGGGTCTGTCACTGTATAACACAGGGGTACAGTACAGGTGGGGACAGGTCTATCACTGTGCACCACTGGGGTACAGTACTGGTGGGGACGGGTCTTTCAATGTATAACACTGGGGTACAGTACTGGTGGGGACGGGTCAGTCACTGTATAACACAGGGGTACAGTACTGGTGGGGACGGGTCTGTCAGTGTATAACACAGGGGTACAGTACTGGTGGGGACGGGTCTGTCACTGTATAACACTGGGGTACAGTACTGGTGGGGACGGGTCTGTCACTGTATAACACTGGGGTACAGTACTGGTGGGGATGGGTCTGTCACTGTATAACACTGGGGTACAGTACAGGTGGGGACGGGTCTGTCACTGTATAACACTGGGATACAGTACTGTTGGGGGCTGGTCTGTCACTGTACAACACTGGGGTACAGTACTGGTGGGGACGGGTCTGTCACTGTATAACACTGGGGTACAGTACTGATGGGGACTCGTCTGTCATTGTAACACTGGGGTACAGTACTGGTGGGGACGGGTCTGCCACTGCATAACACTGGGGAACAGTACTGGTGAGGACGGGCCTCTCACTGTATAACACTGGGGTACAGTACTGGTGGGGACGGGTCTGTCACTTTCTAACACTAGGGTACAGTCCTGGTGGGGATGGGTCTGTCACTGTATAACACTGGGGTACAGTACTGGTGGGGACGGGTCTGTCATTGTAACACTGGGGTACAGTACTGGTGGGGACGGGTCTGTCACTGTATAACACTGGGGTACAGTACTGGTGGGGACGGCCCTGTCACTGTAAAACACTGGGGTACAGTACTGGTGGGGACGGGTCTGTCACTGTATAACACTGGGGTACAGTACTGGTGGGGATAGGTCTGTCACTGTATAACACTGAGATACAGTACTGGTGGGGACGGGTCTGTCACTGTATAACACTGAGATACAGTACTGGTGGGGACGGGTCTGTCACTGTAGAACACTGGGGTACAGTACTGGTGGGGACGGGTCTGTCACTGTATAACACTGAGATACAGTACTGGTGGGGACGGGTCTGTCACTGTATAACACTGGGGTACAGTCCTGGTCGGGACGGGACTTTCACTGCATAACACTGGGGTACAGTACTGGTGGGGACGGGTCTGTCACTGTATAACACTGGGATACAGTACTGGTGGGGATAGGTCTGTCACTGTATAACACTGGGGTACAGTCCTGGTCTGGACGGGACTTTCACTGCATAACACTGGGGTACAGTCCTGGTGGGGACGGGTCTTTCACTGTATAACACTGGGGTACAGTACTGGCGGGGACGGGTCTGTCACTGTATAACACAGGGGTACAGTACTGGTGGGGACGGGTCTGTCACTGTATAACACTGGGGTACAGTACTGGTGGGGACAGGTCTGTCACTGTATAACACAGTGGTACAGTACTGGTGGGGACGGGTCTGTCACTGTATAACACAGGGGTACAGTACTGGTGGGGACAGGTCTGTCACTGTATAACACAGTGGTACAGTACTGGTGGGGACGGGTCTGTCACTGTATAACACTGGGGTACAGTACAGGTGGGGACAGATCTGTCACTGTCTAACACTGGGGTACAGTACTGGTGGGGACGGGTCTGTCACTGTATAACACTGGGATACAGTACTGTTGGGGGCTGGTCTGTCACTGTATAACACTGGGGTACAGTACTGGTGGGGACGGGTCTGTCACTGTATAACACTGGGGTACAGTACTGGTGGGGACGGGTCTGCCACTGTACAACACTGGGGTACAGTACTGGTGGGGACGGGTCTGTCACTGTATAACACTGGGGTACAGTACTGATGGGGACTGGTCTGTCATTGTAACACTGGGGTACAGTACTGGTGGGGACGGGTCTGTCACTGTATAACACTGGGGTACAGTACTGGAGGGAACAGGTCAGTCACTGTACAACACTGGGGTACAGTACTGGTGGGGCTGGGTCTGTCACTGTATAACACTGGGGTACAGTACTGATGGGGACTGGTCTGTCATTGTAACACTGGGGTACAGTACTGGTGGGGACGGGCCTGTCACAGTATAACACTGAGGTACAGTACTGGTGGTGACGGGCCTGTCACTGTATAACACTGGGGTACAGTACTGGTGTGGACGGGTCTGTCACTGTCTAACACTGGGGTACAGTACTGGTGGGGACGGGTCTGTCACTGTATAACACTGGGGTACAGTACTGGAGGGAACAGGTCAGTCACTGTACAACACTGGGGTACAGTACTGGTGGGGCTGGGTCTGTCACTGTATAACACTGGGGTACAGTACTGGTGGGGACGGGTCTGTCACTGTATAACACTGGGGTACAGTACTGGAGGGAACAGGTCAGTCACTGTATAACACTGGGGTACAGTACTGGTGGGGATGGGTCTGCCACTGTATAACACTGGGGTACAGTTCTGGTGGGGACGGGTCTGTCACTGTATAACACTGGGGTACAGTACTGGAGGGAACAGGTCAGTCACTGTATAACACTGGGGTACAGTACTGGTGGGGCTGGGTCTGTCACTGTATAACACTGGGGTACAGTACTGATGGGGACTGGTCTGTCATTGTAACACTGGAGTACAGTACTGGTGTGGACGGGTCTGTCACTGTCTAACACTGGGGTACAGTACTGGTGGGGACGGGTCTGTCACTGTATAACACTGGGGTACAGTACAGGTGGGGACAGGTCTGTCACTGTCTAACACTGGGGTACAGTACTGGTGAGGACGGGCCTGTCACTGTATAACACTGGGGTACAGTACTGGTGGGGATGGGTCTGTCACTGTATAACACTGGGGTACAGTACTGGTGGGGATGGGTCTGTCACTGTATAACACTGGGGTACAGTACTGGTGGGGACGGGTCTGTCACTGTATAACACTGGGGTAAAGTACTGGTGGGGACGGGTCTTTCACTGTATAACACTAGGGTACAGTACTGGTGGGGACGGGTCTGTCACTGTATAACACAGGGGTACAGTACTGGTGGGGACGGGTCTGTCAGTGTATAACACAGGGGTACAGTACTGGTGGGGATGGGTCTGTCACTGTATAACACTGTGGTACAGTACTGGTGGGGACGGGTCTGTCACTGTATAACACTGGGGTACAGTACTGGTGGGGATGGGTCTGTCACTGTATACCACTGGGGTACAGTACTGGTGGGGATGGGTCTGTCACTATATAACACTGGGATACAGTACTGGTGGGGACGGGTCTGTCACTGTAGAACAGTGGGGTACAGTACTGGTGGGGATGGGTCTGTCACTGTATAACACTGGGGTACAGTACAGGTGGGGACAGGTCTGTCACTGTCTAACACTGGGGTACAGTACTGGTGGGGACGGGTCTGTCACTGTATAACACTGGGATACAGTACTGTTGAGGGCTGGTCTGTCACTGTACAACACTGGGGTACAGTACTGGTGGGGACGGGTCTGTCACTGTATAACACTGGGGTACAGTACTGATGGGGACTCGTCTGTCATTGTAACACTGGGGTACAGTACTGGTGGGGACGGGTCTGTCACTGCATAACACTGGGGAACAGTACTGGTGAGGACGGGCCTCTCACTGTATAACACTGGGGTACAGTACTGGTGGGGACGGGTCTGTCACTTTATAACACTGGGGTACAGTACTGGTGGGGACGGGTCTGTCACTGTATAACACTGGGGTACTGTACTGGTGGGGACGGGTCTGTCATTGTAACACTTGGGTACAGTACTGGTGGGGACGGGTCTGTCACTGTATAACACTGGGGTACAGTACTGGTGGGGCGGCCCTGTCACTGTATAACACTGGGGTACAGTACTGGTGGGGACGGGTCTGTCACTGTATAACACTGGGGTACAGTACTGGTGGGGACGGGTCTGTCACTGTATAACACTGAGATACAGTACTGGTGGGGACGGGTCTTTCACTGTATAACACTGAGATACAGTACTGGTGGGGACGGGTCTGTCACTTTATAACACTGGGGTACAGTACTGGTGGGGACGGGTCTGTCACTGTATAACACTGAGATACAGTACTGGTGGGGACGGGTCTGTCACTGTATAACACTGGGGTACAGTCCTGGTCGGGACGGGACTTTCACTGCATAACACTGGGGTACAGTACTGGTGGGGACGGGTCTGTCACTGTATAACACTGGGGTACAATCCTGGTGGGGACGGGTCTGTCACTGTATAACACTGGGATACAGTACTGGTGGGGATAGGTCTGTCACTGTATAACACTGGGGTACAGTCCTGGTCTGGACGGGACTTTCACTGCATAACACTGGGGTACAGTCCTGGTGGGGACGGGTCTTTCACTGTATAACACTGGGGTACAGTACTGGTGGGGACGGGTCTGTCACTGTATAACACAGGGGTACAGTACTGGTGGGGACGGGTCTGTCACTGTATAACACTGGGGTACAGTACTGGTGGGGACAGGTCTGTCACTGTATAACACAGGGGTACAGTACTGGTGGGGACGGGTCTGTCACTGTATAACACAGGGGTACAGTACTGGTGGGGACAGGTCTGTCACTGTATAACACTGGGGTACAGTACAGGTGGGGACAGATCTGTCACTGTCTAACACTGGGGTACAGTACTGGTGGGGACGGGTCTGTCACTGTATAACACTGGGATACAGTACTGTTGGGGGCTGGTCTGTCACTGTATAACACTGGGGTACAGTACTGGTGGGGACGGGTCTGTCACTGTATAACACTGGGGTACAGTACTGGTGGGGACGTGTCTGTCACTGTACAACACTGGGGTACAGTACTGGTGGGGACGGGTCTGTCACTGTATAACACTGGGGTACAGTACTGATGGGGACTGGTCTGTCATTGTAACACTGGGGTACAGTACTGGTGGGGACGGGTCTGTCACTATCTAACACTGGGGTACAGTACTGGTGGGGACGGGTCTGTCACTGTATAACACTGGGATACAGTACTGTTGGGGGCTGGTCTGTCACTGTACAACACTGGGGTACAGTACTGGTGGGGACGGGTCTGTCACTGTATAACACTGGGGTACAGTACTGATGGGGACTGGTCTGTCATTGTAACACTGGGGTACAGTACTGGTGGGGACGGGCCTGTCACAGTATAACACTGAGGTACAGTACTGGTGGTGACGGGCCTGTCACTGTATAACACTGGGGTACAGTACTGGTGTGGACGGGTCTGTCACTGACTAACACTGGGGTACAGTACTGGTGGGGACGGGTCTGTCACTGTATAACACTGGGGTACAGTACAGGTGGGGACAGGTCTGTCACTGTCTAACACTGGGGTACAGTACTGGTGGGGACGGGCCTGTCACTGTATAACACTGGGATACAGTACTGATGGGGATGGGTCTGTCACTGTACAACACTGGGGTACAGTACTGGTGGGGACGGGTCTGTCACTGTATAACACTGGGGTACAGTACTGGTGGGGACGGGTCTGTCACTGTATAACACTGGGGTACAGTACTGATGGGGATGGGTCTGTCACTGTATAACACTGGGGTACAGTACTGGTGGGGATAGGTCTGTCACTGTATAACACTGGGATACAGTACTGGTGGGGACGGGTCTGTCACTGTAGAACACTGGGGTAAAGTACTGGTGGGGACGGGTCTTTCACTGTATAACACTGGGATACAGTATTGGTGGGGACGGGTCTGTCAGTGTATAACTGTCGGGTACAGTAGTAGTAGGGACGGATCTGTCACTGTATAACACTGGGGTACAGTACAGATGGGGACGGGTCTGTCACTGTATAACACTGGGGTACAGTACTGGTGGGGATAGGTCTGTCACTGTATAACACTGGGGTACAGAGCTGGTGGGGACGGGTCTGTCACTGTATAACACTGGGGTACAGTACTGGTGGGGACAGGTCTATCAGTGTGCACCACTGGGGTGCAGTACTGGTGGGGACGGGTCTGTCAGTGTATAACTGTGGGGTACAGTACTGGTGGGGACGGATCTGTCACTGTATAACTATGGGGTACAGTACTGGTGGGGACGGGTCTGTCATTATAACACTGGGGTACAGTACAGATGGGGACGGGTCTGTCACTGTATAACACTGGGGTACAGTACTGGTGGGGACGGGTCTGTCACTGTATAACACTGGGGTACAGAACTGGTGGGGACGGGTCTGTCACTGCATAACACTGGGGTACAGTACTGGTGGGGACGGGTCTGTCACTGTATAACACTGGGGTACAGTACTGGTGGGGACGGGTCTGTCACTGTATAACACTAGGGTACAGTACTGGTGGGGACGGGTCTGTCACTGTATAACACTGGGGTACAGTACTGGTGGGGATGGGCCTGTCACTGTATAACACTGGGGTACAGTACTGGTGGGGATGGGTCTGTCACTGTATAACACTGGGGTACAGTACTGGTGGGGACGGGTCTGTCACTGTATAACACTGGGGTACAGTACTGGTGGGGACGGGCCTGTCACAGTATAACACTGGGGTACAGTACAGGTGGGGACGGGTCTGTCACTGTGTAACACTGTGGTACAGTACTGGTGGGGACGGGCCTGTCACTGTATAACACTGGGGTACAGTACTGGTGTGGACGGGTCTGTCACTGTACAACAGTGGGGTACAGTACTGGTGGGGACGGATCTGTCACTGTATAACACTGGGGTACAGTACAGGTGGGGACAGATCTGTCACTGTCTAACACTGGGGTACAGTACTGGTGGGGACGGGTCTGTCACTGTATAACACTGGGGTACAGTACTGGTGGGGACGGGTCTGTCACTGTATAACACTGGGGCACAGTACTGGTGGGGACGGGTCTGTCACTGTATAACACTGGGATAGAGTACTGGTGGGGACGGGTCTGTCACTGTATAACACTGGGGTACAGTACTGGTGGGGACGGGTCTGTCACTGTATAACACTGTGGTACAGTACTGGTGGGGACGGGTCTGTCACTGTATAACACTGGGGTACAGTACTGGTGGGGACGGGTCTGTCACTGTATAACACTGGGGTACAGTACTGGTGGGGACGGGTCTGTCACTGTATAACACTGGGATACAGTACTGGTGGGGGCTGGTCTGTCACTGTACAACACTGGGGTACAGTACTGGTGGGGACGGGTCTGTCACTGTATAACACTGGGGTACAGTACTGATGGGGACTGGTCTGTCATTGTAAAACTGGGGTACAGTACTGGTGGGGACGGGTCTGTCACTGTCTAACACTGAGGTACAGTACTGGTGTGGACGGGTCTGTCACTGTATAACACTGGGGTACAGTACTGGTGGGGACGGGTCTGTCACTGTATAACACTGGGATACAGTACTGGTGGGGACGGGTCTGTCACTGTATAACACTGGGGTACAGTACTGGTGGGGACGGGTCTGTCACTGTACAACACTGGGGTACAGTACTGGTGGGGACGGGTCTGTCACTGTATAACACTGTGGTACAGTACTGGTGGGGACGGGCCTGTCATTGTAACACTGGGGTACAGTACTGGTGGGGACGGGCCTGTCACTGTATAACACTGGGGTACAGTACTGGTGTGGACTGGTCTGTCATTGTAACACTGGGGTACAGTACTGGTGGGGACGGGCCTGTCACTGTATAACACTGGGGTACAGTACTGATGGGGACTGGTCTGTCATTGTAACACTGGGGTACAGTACTGGTGGGGACAGGCCTGTCACTGTATAACACTGGGGTACAGTACTGATGGGGACTGGTCTGTCATTGTAACACTGGGGTACAGTACTGATGGGGACGGGTCTGTCACTGTATAACACTGGGGTCCAGTACTGGTAGGGACGGGTCTGTCATTGTAACACTGGGGTACAGTACAGGTGGGGACGGGTCTGTCACTGTGTAACACTGTGGTACAGTACTGGTGGGGACGGGCCTGTCACTGTATAACACTGGGGTACAGTACTGGTGTGGACGGGTCTGTCACTGTACAACAGTGGGGTACAGTATTGGTGGGGACGGGTCTGTCACTGTATAACACTGGGGTACAGTACAGGTGGGGACAGGTCTGTCACTGTCTAACACTGGGGTACAGTACTGGTGGGGACGGGTCTGTCACTGTATAACACAGGGATACAGTACTGTTCGGGGCTGGTCTGTCACTGTACAACACTGGGGTACAGTACTGGTGGGGACGGGTCTGTCACTGTATAACACTGGGGTACAGTACTGATGGGGACTGGTCTGTCATTGTAACACTGGGGTACAGTACTGGTGGGGACGGGTCTGTCACTGTATAACACTGGGGAACAGTACTGGTGAGGACGGGCCTGTCACTGTATAACACTGGGGTACAGTACTGGTGGGGATGGGTCTGTCACTGTATAACACAGGGGTACAGTACTGGTGGGGACGGGTCTGTCATTGTAACACTGGGGTACAGTACTGGTGGGGACGGGTCTGTCACTGTATAACACTGGGGTACAGTACTGGTGGGGACGGCCCTGTCACTGTATAACACTGGGGTACAGTACTGGTGGGGACGGGTCTGTCACTGTATAACACTGGGGTACAGTACTGGTGGGGATAGGTCTGTCACTGTATAACACTGAGATACAGTACTGGTGGGGACGGGTCTGTCACTGTATAACACTGGGGTACAGTACTGGTGGGGACGGGTCTGTCACTGTATAACACTGAGATACAGTACTGGTGGGGACGGGTCTGTCACTGTATAACACTGAGATACAGTACTGGTGGGGACGGGTCTGTCACTGTATAACACTGGGGTACAGTACTGGTGGGGACGGGTCTGTCACTGTATAACACTGGGGTATAGTACTGGTGGGGACGGGTCTGTCACTGTATAACGCTGGGGTACAGTCCTGGTCGGGACGGGACTTTCACTGCATAACACTGGGGTACAATCCTGGTGGGGACGGGTCTGTCACTGTATAACACTGGGATACAGTACTGGTGGGGATAGGTCTGTCACTGTATAACACTGGGGTACAGTCCTGGTCTGGACGGGACTTTCACTGCATAACACTGGGGTACAGTCCTGGTGGGGATGGGTCTGTCACTGTATAACACTGGGGTACAGTACTGGTGGGGACAGGTCTATCACTGTGCACCATTGGGGTACAGTACTAGTGGGGACGGGTCTTTCACTGTATAACACTGGGGTACAGTACTGGTGGGGACGGGTCTGTCACTGTATAACACAGGGGTACAGTACTGGTGGGGACGGGTCTGTCAGTGTTTAACACAGGGGTACAGTACTGGTGGGGACGGGTCTGTCACTGTATAACACTGGGGTACAGTACTGGTGGGGACGGGTCTGTCACTGTATAACACTGGGGTACAGTACTGGTGGGGATGGGTCTGTCACTGTATAACACTGGGGTACAGTACTGGTGGGGATGGGTCTGTCACTGTATAACAGTGGGATACAGTACTGGTGGGGACGGGTCTGTCACTGTAGAACAGTGGGGGACAGTACTGGTGGGGATGGGTCTGTCACTGTATAACACTGGGTACAGTACCGGTGGGGACAGGTCTGTCACTGTCTAACACTGGGGTACAGTACTGGTGGGGACGGGTCTGTCACTGTATAACACTGGGATACAGTACTGTTGGGGGCTGGTCTGTCACTGTACAACACTGGGGTACAGTACTGGTGGGGACGGGTCTGTCACTGTATAACACTGGGGTACAGTACTGATGGGGACTGGTCTGTCATTGTAACACTGGGGTACAGTACTGGTGGGGACGGGTCTGTCACTGTATAACACTGGGGAACAGTACTGGTGAGGACGGGCCTGTCACTGTATAACACTGGGGTACAGTACTGGTGGGGACAGGTCTGTCACTTTATAACACTGGGGTACAGTACTGGTGGGGATGGGTCTGTCACTGTATAACACTGGGGTACAGTAATGGTGGGGACGGCCCTGTCACTGTATAACACTGGGGTACAGTACTTGTGGGGACGGGTCTGTCACTGTATAACACTGGGGTACAGTACTGGTGGGGATAGGTCTGTCACTGTATAACACTGAGATACAGTACTGGTGGGGACAGGTCTGCCACTGTATAACACTGGGGTACAGTACTGGTGGGGGCGGGTCTGTCACTGTATAACACTGAGATACAGTACTGGTGGGGACGGGTCTGTCACTGTATAACACTGAGATACAGTACTGGTGGGGACGGGTCTGTCACTGTATAACACTGGGGTACAGTACTGGTGGGGACGGGTCTGTCACTGTATAACACTGAGATACAGTACTGGTGGGGACGGGTCTGTCACTGTATAACACTGGGGTACAGTCCTGGTCGGGACGGGACTTTCACTGCATAACACTGGGGTACAGTACTGGTGGGGACGGGTCTGTCACTGTATAACACTGGGATACAATCCTGGTGGGGACGGGTCTGTCACTGTATAACACTGGGATACAGTACTGGTGGGGATAGGTCTGTCATTGTATAACACTGGGGTACAGTCCTGGTCTGGACGGGACTTTCACTGCATAACACTGGGGTACAGTCCTGGTGGGGACGGGTCTTTCACTGTATAACACTGGGGTACAGTACTGGTGGGGACGGGTCTGTCTCTGTATAACACTGGGGTAGAGTACTGGTGGGAATGGGTCTGTCACTGTATACCACTGAGGTACAGTACTGGTGGGGACGGGTCTGTCATTGTATAACACTGGGATACAGTACTGGTGGGGACGTGTCTGTCACTGTCTAACACTGGGGTACAGTACTGGTGGGGACGCGTCTGTCCCTGTATAACACTGGAGTAGAGTACTGGTGGGGACGGGTCTGTCACTGTATAACACTGGGGTACAGTACTGGTGGGGACGGGTCTGTCGCTGTATAATACTGGGGTACAGTACTGGTGGGGACGGGTCTGTCACTGTATTACACTGGGGTACAGTACTGGTGGGGACGGGTCTGTCACTGTATAACACTGGGGTACAGTACTGGTGGGGATGGGTCTGTCACTGTATAACACTGGGGTACAGTACTGGTGGGGACGGGACTGTCTCTGTATAACACTGGGGTACAGTACTGGTGGGGACGGGTCTGTCACTGAAAAACACAGGGGTACAGTACTGGTGGGGACGGGTCTGTCAGTGTATAACACAGGGGTACAGTACTGGTGGGGATGGGTCTGTCACTGTATAACACTGGGATACAGTACTGGTGGGGACGGGTCTGTCACTGTAGAACACTGGGGTACAGTACTGGTGGGGACGGGTCTTTCACTGTATAACACTGGGATACAGTATTGGTGGGGACGGGTCTGTCACTGTATAACACTGGGATACAGTATTGGTGGGGACGGGTCTGTCAGTGTATAACTGTGGGGTACAGTAGTAGTAGGGACGGATCTGTCACTGTATAACACTGGGGTACAGTACAGATGGGGACGGGTCTGTCACTGTATAACACTGGGGTACAGTACTGGTGGGGATCGGTCTGTCACTGTATAACACTGGGGTACAGAACTGGTGGGGACGGGTCTGTCACTGTATAACACTGGGGTACAGTACTGGTGGGGACAGGTCTATCAGTGTGCACCACTGGGGTACAGTACTGGTGGGGACGGGTCTGTCAGTGTATAACTGTGGAGTACAGTACTGGTGGGGACGGATCTGTCACTGTATAACTATGGGGTACAGTACTGGTGGGGACGGGTCTGTCATTATAACACTGGGGTACAGTACAGATGGGGACGGGTCTGTCACTGTATAACACTGGGGTACTGTACTGGTGGGGACGGGTCTGTCACTGTATAACACCGGGGTACAGAACTGGTGGGGACGGGTCTGTCACTGTATAACACTGGGGTACAGTACTGGTGGGGACGGGTCTGTCACTGTATAACACTGGGGTACAGTCCTGGTGGGGACGGGTCTGTCACTGTATAACACTGGGGTACAGTACTGGTGGGGACGGGTCTGTCACTGTATAACACTGGGGTACAGTTCTGGTGGGGATAGGTCAGTCTCTGTATAACACTGGGCTACAGTACAGGTGGGGAGGGGCCTGTCACTGTATAACACTGGGGTACAGTTCTGGTGGGGATGGGTCTGCCACTGTATAACACTGGGGTACAGTACTGGTGGGGACGGGTCTATCACTGTATAACACTGGGGTACAGTACAGGTGGGGACGGGTCTGTCACTGTATAACACTGGGCTACAGTACAGGTGGGGACGGGTCTGTCACTGTATAACACTGGGATACACTACTGGTGGGGACGGGTCTGTCACTGTATAACACTGGGGTACAGTACTGATGGGGACGGGTCTGTCACTGTATAACACTGGGGTACAGTCCTGGTGGGTACGGGTCTGTCACTGTATAAAACTGGGGTACAGTTCTGGTGGGGATGGGTCTGTCACTGTATAACACTGGGATACAGTACTGGTGGGGACGGGTCTGTCACTGTATAACACTGTGGTACAGTCCTGGTGGGGACGGGTCTGTCACTGTATAACACTGGGGTACAGTTCTGGTGGGGATGGATCTGTCACTGTATAACACTGGGATACAGTACTGGTGGGGACGGGTCTGTCACTGTATAACACTGGGGTACAGCACTGGTGGGGACGGGTCTGTCACTGTATAACACTGGGGTACAGTACTGGTGGGGATAGGTCTGTCACTGTCTAACACTGGGGTACAGTACTGGTGGGGACGGGTCTGTCATTGTATAACACTGGGATACAGTACTGGTGGGGACGTGTCTGTCACTGTCTAACACTGGGGTACAGTACTGGTGGGGACGCGTCTGTCCCTGTATAACACTGGGGTAGAGTACTGGTGGGGACGGGTCTGTCACTGTATAACACTGGGGTACAGTACTGGTGGGGACGGGTCTGTCGCTGTATAATACTGGGGTACAGTACTGGTGGGGACGGGTCTGTCACTGTATAACACTGGGGTACAGTACTGGTGGGGATGGGTCTGTCACTGTATAACACTGGGGTACAGTACTGGTGGGGACGGGACTGTCTCTGTATAACACTGGGGTACAGTACTGGTGGGGACGGGTCTGTCACTGTATAACACAGGGGTACAGTACTGGTGGGGACGGGTCTGTCAGTGTATAACACAGGGGTACAGTACTGGTGGGGACGGGTCTGTCACTGTATAACACTGGGGTACAGTACTGGTGGGGACGGGTCTGTCACTGTATAACACTGGGGTACAGTACTGATGGGGATGGGTCTGTCACTGTATAACACTGGGCTACAGTACTGGTGGGGATGGGTCTGTCACTGTATAACACTGGGATACAGTACTGGTGGGGACGGGTCTGTCACTGTAGAACACTGGGGTACAGTACTGGTGGGGACGGGTCTTTCACTGTATAACACTGGGATACAGTATTGGTGGGGACGGGTCTGTCACTGTATAACACTGGGATACAGTATTGGTGGGGACGGGTCTGTCAGTGTATAACTGTGGGGTACAGTAGTAGTAGGGACGGATCTGTCACTGTATAACACTGGGGTACAGTACAGATGGGGACGGGTCTGTCACTGTATAACACTGGGGTACAGTACTGGTGGGGATAGGTCTCTCACTGTATAACACTGGGGTACAGAACTGGTGGGGACGGGTCTGTCACTGTATAACACTGGGGTACAGTACTGGTGGGGACAGGTCTATCAGTGTGCACCACTGGGGTACAGTACTGGTGTGGACGGGTCTGTCAGTGTATAACTGTGGAGTACAGTACTGGTGGGGACGGATCTGTCACTGTATAACTATGGGGTACAGTACTGGTGGGGACGGGTCTGTCATTATAACACTGGGGTACAGTACAGATGGGGACGGGTCTGTCACTGTATAACACTGGGGTACAGAACTGGTGGGGACGGGTCTGTCACTGTATAACACTGGGGTACAGTACTGGTGGGGACGGGTCTGTCACTGTATAACACCGGGGTACAGAACTGGTGGGGACGGGTCTGTCACTGTATAACACTGGGGTACAGTACTGGTGGGGACGGGTCTGTCACTGTATAACACTGGGGTACAGTCCTGGTGGGGACGGGTCTGTCACTGTATAACACTGGGGTACAGTACTGGTGGGGACGGGTCTGTCACTGTATAACACTGGGGTACAGTTCTGGTGGGGATAGGTCAGTCTCTGTATAACACCGGGCTACAGTACAGGTGGGGACGGGCCTGTCACTGTATAACACTGGGGTACAGTTCTGGTGGGGATGGGTCTGTCACTGTATAACACTGGGGTACAGTACTGGTGGGGACGGGTCTGTCACTGTATAACACTGGGGTACAGTACAGGTGGGGACGGGTCTGTCACTGTATAACACTGGGCTACAGTACAGGTGGGGACGGGTCTGTCACTGTATAACACTGGGGTACACTACTGGTGGGGACGGGTCTGTCACTGTATAACACTGGGGTACAGTACTGGTGGGGACGGGTCTGTCACTGTATAACACTGGGGTACAGTCCTGGTGGGTACGGGTCTGTCACTGTATAAAACTGGGGTACAGTTCTGGTGGGGATGGGTCTGTCACTGTATAACACTGGGATACAGTACTGGTGGGGACGGGTCTGTCACTGTATAACACTGTGGTACAGTCCTGGTGGGGACGGGTCTGTCACTGTATAACACTGGGGTACAGTTCTGGTGGGGATGGATCTGTCACTGTATAACACTGGGATACAGTACTGGTGGGGACGGGTCTGTCACTGTATAACACTGGGGTACAGCACTGGTGGGGACGGGTCTGTCACTGTATAACACTGGGGTACAGTACTGGTGGGGATAGGTCTGTCACTGTATAACACTGGGGTACAGAGCTGGTGGGGACGGGTCTGTCACTGTATAACACTGGGGTACAGTACTGGTGGGGACAGGTCTATCAGTGTGCACCACTGGGGTGCAGTACTGGTGGGGACGGGTCTGTCAGTGTATAACTGTGGGGTACAGTACTGGTGGGGACGGATCTGTCACTGTATAACTATGGGGTACAGTACTGGTGGGGACGGGTCTGTCATTATAACACTGGGGTACAGTACAGATGGGGACGGGTCTGTCACTGTATAACACTGGGGTACAGTACTGGTGGGGACGGGTCTGTCACTGTATAACACTGGGGTACAGAACTGGTGGGGACGGGTCTGTCACTGTATAACACTGGGGTACAGTACTGGTGGGGACGGGTCTGTCACTGTATAACACTGGGGTACAGTACTGGTGGGGACGGGTCTGTCACTGTATAACACTAGGGTACAGTACTGGTGGGGACGGGTCTGTCACTGTATAACACTGGGGTACAGTACTGGTGGGGATGGGCCTGTCACTGTATAACACTGGGGTACAGTACTGGTGGGGATGGGTCTGTCACTGTATAACACTGGGGTACAGTACTGGTGGGGACGGGTCTGTCACTGTATAACACTGGGGTACAGTACTGGTGGGGACGGGCCTGTCACAGTATAACACTGGGGTACAGTACAGGTGGGGACGGGTCTGTCACTGTGTAACACTGTGGTACAGTACTGGTGGGGACGGGCCTGTCACTGTATAACACTGGGGTACAGTACTGGTGTGGACGGGTCTTTCACTGTACAACAGTGGGGTACAGCACTGGTGGGGACGGGTCTGTCACTGTATAACACTGGGGTACAGTACAGGTGGGGACAGATCTGTCACTGTCTAACACTGGGGTACAGTACTGGTGGGGACGGGTCTGTCACTGTATAACACTGGGGTACAGTACTGGTGGGGACGGGTCTGTCACTGTATAACACTGGGGTACAGTACTGGTGGGGACGGGTCTGTCACTGTATAACACTGGGATACAGTACTGGTGGGGACGGGTCTGTCACTGTATAACACTGGGGTACAGTACTGGTGGGGACGGGTCTGTCACTGTATAACACTGTGGTACAGTACTGGTGGGGACGGGTCTGTCACTGTATAACACTGGGGTACAGTACTGGTGGGGACGGGTCTGTCACTGTATAACACTGGGGTACAGTACTGGTGGGGACGGGTCTGTCACTGTATAACACTGGGATACAGTACTGGTGGGGGCTGGTCTGTCACTGTACAACACTGGGGTACAGTACTGGTGGGGACGGGTCTGTCACTGTATAACACTGGGGTACAGTACTGATGGGGACGGGTCTGTCACTGTATAACACTGGGATACAGTACTGTTGGGGGCTGGTCTGTCACTGTACAACACTGGGGTACAGTACTGGTGGGGACGGGTCTGTCACTGTAAAACTGGGGTACAGTACTGGTGGGGACGGGTCTGTCACTGTCTAACACTGGCGTACAGTACTGGTGGGGACGGGTCTGTCACTGTATAACACTGGGATACAGGACTGTTGGGGGCTGGTCTGTCACTGTACAACACTGGGGTACAGTACTGGTGGGGACGGGTCTGTCACTGTACAACACTGGGGTACAGTACTGGTGGGGACGGGTCTGTCACTGTATAACACTGTGGTACAGTACTGGTGGGGACGGGCCTGTCATTGTAACACTGGGGTACAGTACTGGTGGGGACGGGCCTGTCACTGTATAACACTGGGGTACAGTACTGGTGTGGACTGGTCTGTCATTGTAACACTGGGGTACAGTACTGGTGGGGACGGGCCTGTCACTGTATAACACTGGGGTACAGTACTGATGGGGACTGGTCTGTCATTGTAACACTGGGGTACAGTACTGATGGGGACGGGTCTGTCACTGTATAACACTGGGGTACAGTACTGGTAGGGACGGGTCTGTCATTGTAACACTGGGGTACAGTACAGGTGGGGACGGGTCTGTCACTGTGTAACACTGTGGTACAGTACTGGTGGGGACGGGCCTGTCACTGTATAACACTGGGGTACAGTACTGGTGTGGACGGGTCTGTCACTGTACAACAGTGGGGTACAGTATTGGTGGGGACGGGTCTGTCACTGTATAATACTGGGGTACAGTACAGGTGGGGATAGGTCTGTCATTGTCTAACACTGGGGTACAGTACTGGTGGGGACGGGTCTGTCACTGTATAACACTGGGATACAGTACTGTTGGGGGCTGGTCTGTCACTGTACAACACTGGGGTACAGTACTGGTGGGGACGGGTCTGTCACTGTATAACACTGGGGTACAGTACTGATGGGGACTGGTCTGTCACTGTATAACACTGGGGTACAGTACTGGTGGGGACGGGTCTGTCACTGTATAACACTGGGGTACAGTCCTGGTGGGGACGGGTCTGTCACTGTATAACACTGGGGTACAGTACTGGTGGGGACGGGTCTGTCACTGTATAACACTGGGGTACAGTTCTGGTGGGGATAGGTCAGTCTCTGTATAACACTGGGCTACAGTACAGGTGGGGAGGGGCCTGTCACTGTATAACACTGGGGTACAGTTCTGGTGGGGATGGGTCTGCCACTGTATAACACTGGGGTACAGTACTGGTGGGGACGGGTCTATCACTGTATAACACTGGGGTATAGTACAGGTGGGGACGGGTCTGTCACTGTATAACACTGGGCTACAGTACAGGTGGGGACGGGTCTGTCACTGTATAACACTGGGGTACACTACTGGTGGGGACGGGTCTGTCACTGTATAACACTGGGGTACAGTACTGATGGGGACGGGTCTGTCACTGTATAACACTGGGGTACAGTCCTGGTGGGTACGGGTCTGTCACTGTATAAAACTGGGGTACAGTTCTGGTGGGGATGGGTCTGTCACTGTATAACACTGGGATACAGTACTGGTGGGGACGGGTCTGTCACTGTATAACACTGTGGTACAGTCCTGGTGGGGACGGGTCTGTCACTGTATAACACTGGGGTACAGTTCTGGTGGGGATGGATCTGTCACTGTATAACACTGGGATACAGTACTGGTGGGGACGGGTCTGTCACTGTATAACACTGGGGTACAGCACTGGTGGGGACGGGTCTGTCACTGTATAACACTGGGGTACAGTACTGGTGGGGATAGGTCTGTCACTGTCTAACACTGGGGTACAGTACTGGTGGGGACGGGTCTGTCATTGTATAACACTGGGATACAGTACTGGTGGGGACGTGTCTGTCACTGTCTAACACTGGGGTACAGTACTGGTGGGGACGCGTCTGTCCCTGTATAACACTGGGGTAGAGTACTGGTGGGGACGGGTCTGTCACTGTATAACACTGGGGTACAGTACTGGTGGGGACGGGTCTGTCGCTGTATAATACTGGGGTACAGTACTGGTGGGGACGGGTCTGTCACTGTATAACACTGGGGTACAGTACTGGTGGGGATGGGTCTGTCACTGTATAACACTGGGGTACAGTACTGGTGGGGACGGGACTGTCTCTGTATAACACTGGGGTACAGTACTGGTGGGGACGGGTCTGTCACTGTATAACACAGGGGTACAGTACTGGTGGGGACGGGTCTGTCAGTGTATAACACAGGGGTACAGTACTGGTGGGGACGTGTCTGTCACTGTATAACACTGGGGTACAGTACTGGTGGGGACGGGTCTGTCACTGTATAACACTGGGGTACAGTACTGATGGGGATGGGTCTGTCACTGTATAACACTGGGCTACAGTACTGGTGGGGATGGGTCTGTCACTGTATAACACTGGGATACAGTACTGGTGGGGACGGGTCTGTCACTGTAGAACACTGGGGTACAGTACTGGTGGGGACGGGTCTTTCACTGTATAACACTGGGATACAGTATTGGTGGGGACGGGTCTGTCACTGTATAACACTGGGATACAGTATTGGTGGGGACGGGTCTGTCAGTGTATAACTGTGGGGTACAGTAGTAGTAGGGACGGATCTGTCACTGTATAACACTGGGGTACAGTACAGATGGGGACGGGTCTGTCACTGTATAACACTGGGGTACAGTACTGGTGGGGATAGGTCTCTCACTGTATAACACTGGGGTACAGAACTGGTGGGGACGGGTCTGTCACTGTATAACACTGGGGTACAGTACTGGTGGGGACAGGTCTATCAGTGTGCACCACTGGGGTACAGTACTGGTGTGGACGGGTCTGTCAGTGTATAACTGTGGAGTACAGTACTGGTGGGGACGGATCTGTCACTGTATAACTATGGGGTACAGTACTGGTGGGGACGGGTCTGTCATTATAACACTGGGGTACAGTACAGATGGGGACGGGTCTGTCACTGTATAACACTGGGGTACTGTACTGGTGGGGACGGGTCTGTCACTGTATAACACCGGGGTACAGAACTGGTGGGGACGGGTCTGTCACTGTATAACACTGGGGTACAGTACTGGTGGGGACGGGTCTGTCACTGTATAACACTGGGGTACAGTCCTGGTGGGGACGGGTCTGTCACTGTATAACACTGGGGTACAGTACTGGTGGGGACGGGTCTGTCACTGTATAACACTGGGGTACAGTTCTGGTGGGGATAGGTCAGTCTCTGTATAACACCGGGCTACAGTACAGGTGGGGACGGGCCTGTCACTGTATAACACTGGGGTACAGTTCTGGTGGGGATGGGTCTGTCACTGTATAACACTGGGGTACAGTACTGGTGGGGACGGGTCTGTCACTGTATAACACTGGGGTACAGTACAGGTGGGGACGGGTCTGTCACTGTATAACACTGGGCTACAGTACAGTTGGGGACGGGTCTGTCACTGTATAACACTGGGGTACACTACTGGTGGGGACGGGTCTGTCACTGTATAACACTGGGGTACAGTACTGGTGGGGACGGGTCTGTCACTGTATAACACTGGGGTACAGTCCTGGTGGGTACGGGTCTGTCACTGTATAAAACTGGGGTACAGTTCTGGTGGGGATGGGTCTGTCACTGTATAACACTGGGATACAGTACTGGTGGGGACGGGTCTGTCACTGTATAACACTGTGGTACAGTCCTGGTGGGGACGGGTCTGTCACTGTATAACACTGGGGTACAGTTCTGGTGGGGATGGATCTGTCACTGTATAACACTGGGATACAGTACTGGTGGGGACGGGTCTGTCACTGTATAACACTGGGGTACAGCACTGGTGGGGACGGGTCTGTCACTGTATAACACTGGGGTACAGTACTGGTGGGGATAGGTCTGTCACAGTATAACACTGGGGTACAGAGCTGGTGGGGACGGGTCTGTCACTGTATAACACTGGGGTACAGTACTGGTGGGGACAGGTCTATCAGTGTGCACCACTGGGGTGCAGTACTGGTGGGGACGGGTCTGTCAGTGTATAACTGTGGGGTACAGTACTGGTGGGGACGGATCTGTCACTGTATAACTATGGGGTACAGTACTGGTGGGGACGGGTCTGTCATTATAACACTGGGGTACAGTACAGATGGGGACGGGTCTGTCACTGTATAACACTGGGGTACAGTACTGGTGGGGACGGGTCTGTCACTGTATAACACTGGGGTACAGAACTGGTGGGGACGGGTCTGTCACTGTATAACACTGGGGTACAGTACTGGTGGGGACGGGTCTGTCACTGTATAACACTGGGGTACAGTACTGGTGGGGACGGGTCTGTCACTGTATAACACTAGGGTACAGTACTGGTGGGGACGGGTCTGTCACTGTATAACACTGGGGTACAGTACTGGTGGGGATGGGCCTGTCACTGTATAACACTGGGGTACAGTACTGGTGGGGATGGGTCTGTCACTGTATAACACTGGGGTACAGTACTGGTGGGGACGGGTCTGTCACTGTATAACACTGGGGTACAGTACTGGTGGGGACGGGCCTGTCACAGTATAACACTGGGGTACAGTACAGGTGGGGACGGGTCTGTCACTGTGTAACACTGTGGTACAGTACTGGTGGGGACGGGCCTGTCACTGTATAACACTGGGGTACAGTACTGGTGTGGACGGGTCTTTCACTGTACAACAGTGGGGTACAGTACTGGTGGGGACGGGTCTGTCACTGTATAACACTGGGGTACAGTACAGGTGGGGACAGATCTGTCACTGTCTAACACTGGGGTACAGTACTGGTGGGGACGGGTCTGTCACTGTATAACACTGGGGTACAGTACTGGTGGGGACGGGTCTGTCACTGTATAACACTGGGGTACAGTACTGGTGGGGACGGGTCTGTCACTGTATAACACTGGGATACAGTACTGGTGGGGACGGGTCTGTCACTGTATAACACTGGGGTACAGTACTGGTGGGGACGGGTCTGTCACTGTATAACACTGTGGTACAGTACTGGTGGGGACGGGTCTGTCACTGTATAACACTGGGGTACAGTACTGGTGGGGACGGGTCTGTCACTGTATAACACTGGGGTACAGTACTGGTGGGGACGGGTCTGTCACTGTATAACACTGGGATACAGTACTGGTGGGGGCTGGTCTGTCACTGTACAACACTGGGGTACAGTACTGGTGGGGACGGGTCTGTCACTGTATAACACTGGGGTACAGTACTGATGGGGACGGGTCTGTCACTGTATAACACTGGGATACAGTACTGTTGGGGGCTGGTCTGTCACTGTACAACACTGGGGTACAGTACTGGTGGGGACGGGTCTGTCACTGTAAAACTGGGGTACAGTACTGGTGGGGACGGGTCTGTCACTGTCTAACACTGGGGTACAGTACTGGTGGGGACGGGTCTGTCACTGTATAACACTGGGATACAGGACTGTTGGGGGCTGGTCTGTCACTGTACAACACTGGGGTACAGTACTGGTGGGGACGGGTCTGTCACTGTACAACACTGGGGTACAGTACTGGTGGGGACGGGTCTGTCACTGTATAACACTGTGGTACAGTACTGGTGGGGACGGGCCTGTCATTGTAACACTGGGGTACAGTACTGGTGGGGACGGGCCTGTCACTGTATAACACTGGGGTACAGTACTGGTGTGGACTGGTCTGTCATTGTAACACTGGGGTACAGTACTGGTGGGGACGGGCCTGTCACTGTATAACACTGGGGTACAGTACTGATGGGGACTGGTCTGTCATTGTAACACTGGGGTACAGTACTGATGGGGACGGGTCTGTCACTGTATAACACTGGGGTACAGTACTGGTAGGGA
Source organism: Scyliorhinus torazame (assembly GCF_047496885.1). Classification (NCBI taxonomy): domain Eukaryota; kingdom Metazoa; phylum Chordata; class Chondrichthyes; order Carcharhiniformes; family Scyliorhinidae; genus Scyliorhinus; species Scyliorhinus torazame. The sequence goes on along the minus strand of NC_092730.1, from coordinate 14,805,899 downwards.
CGGGTCTGTCATTGTAACACTGGGGTACAGTACAGGTGGGGACGGGTCTGTCACTGTGTAACACTGTGGTACAGTACTGGTGGGGACGGGCCTGTCACTGTATAACACTGGGGTACAGTACTGGTGTGGACGGGTCTGTCACTGTACAACAGTGGGGTACAGTATTGGTGGGGACGGGTCTGTCACTGTATAATACTGGGGTACAGTACAGGTGGGGATAGGTCTGTCATTGTCTAACACTGGGGTACAGTACTGGTGGGGACGGGTCTGTCACTGTATAACACTGGGATACAGTACTGTTGGGGGCTGGTCTGTCACTGTACAACACTGGGGTACAGTACTGGTGGGGACGGGTCTGTCACTGTATAACACTGGGGTACAGTACTGATGGGGACTGGTCTGTCATTGTAACACTGGGGTACAGTACTGGTGGGGACGGGTCTGTCACTGTATAACACTGGGGAACAGTACTGGTGAGGACGGGCCTGTCACTGTATAACACTGGGGTACAGTACTGGTGGGGATGGGTCTGTCACTGTATAACACAGGGGTACAGTACTGGTGGGGACGGGTCTGTCATTGTAACACTGGGGTACAGTACTGGTGGGGACGGGTCTGTCACTGTATAACACTGGGGTACAGTACTGGTGGGGAGGGCCCTGTCACTGTATAACACTGGGGTACAGTACTGGTGGGGACGGGTCTGTCACTGTATAACACTGGGGTACAGTACTGGTGGGGATAGGTCTGTCACTGTATAACACTGAGATACAGTACTGGTGGGGACGGGTCTGTCACTGTATAACACTGGGGTACAGTACTGGTGGGGACGGGTCTGTCACTGTATAACACGGAGATACAGTACTGGTGGGGACGGGTCTGTCACTGTATAACACTGAGATACAGTACTGGTGGGGACGGGTCTGTCACTGTATAACACTGGGGTACAGTACTGGTGGGGACGGGTCTGTCACTGTATAACACTGAGATACAGTACTGGTGGGGACGGGTCTGTCACTGTATAACGCTGGGGTACAGTCCTGGTCGGGACGGGACTTTCACTGCATAACACTGGGGTACAATCCTGGTGGGGACGGGTCTGTCACTGTATAACACTGGGATACAGTACTGGTGGGGATAGGTCTGTCACTGTATAACACAGGGGTACAGTCCTGGTCTGGACGGGACTTTCACTGCATAACACTGGGGTACAGTCCTGGTGGGGATGGGTCTGTCACTGTATAACAATGGGGTACAGTACTGGTGGGGACAGGTCTTTCACTGTATAACACTGGGGTACAGTACTGGTGGGGACGGGTCTGTCACTGTATAACACAGGGGTACAGTACTGGTGGGGACGGGTCTGTCAGTGTTTAACACAGGGGTACAGTACTGGTGGGGACGGGTCTGTCACTGTATAACACTGGGGTACAGTACTGGTGGGGACGGGTCTGTCACTGTATAACACTGGGGTACAGTACTGGTGGGGATGGGTCTGTCACTGTATAACACTGGGGTACAGTACTGGTGGGGATGGGTCTGTCACTGTATAACAGTGGGATACAGTACTGGTGGGGACGGGTCTGTCACTGTAGAACAGTGGGGGACAGTACTGGTGGGGATGGGTCTGTCACTGTATAACACTGGGGTACAGTACTGGTGGGGACGGGTCTGTCACTGTATAACACTGGGATACAGTACTGTTGGGGGCTGGTCTGTCACTGTACAACACTGGGGTACAGAACTGGTGGGGACGGGTCTGTCACTGTATAACACTGGGGTACAGTACTGATGGGGACTGGTCTGTCATTGTAACACGGGGGTACAGTACTGGTGGGGACGGGTCTGTCACTGTATAACACTGGGGAACAGTACTGGTGAGGACGGGCCTGTCACTGTATAACACTGGGGTACAGTACTGGTGGGGACGGGTCTGTCACTTTATAACACTGGGGTACAGTACTGGTGGGGATGGGTCTGTCACTGTATAACACTGGGGTACAGTACTGGTGGGGACGGGTCTGTCATTGTAACACTGGGGTACAGTACTGGTGGGGACGGGTCTGTCATTGTATAACACTGGGGTACAGTACTGGTGGGGACGGCCCTGTCACTGTATAACACTGGGGTACAGTACTGGTGGGGACGGGTCTGTCACTGTATAACACTGGGGTACAGTACTGGTGGGGATAGGTCTGTCACTGTATAACACTGAGATACAGTACTGGTGGGGACAGGTCTGCCACTGTATAACACTGGGGTACAGTACTGGTGGGGACGGGTCTGTCACTGTATAACACTGAGATACAGTACTGGTGGGGACGGGTCTGTCACTGTATAACACTGAGATACAGTACTGGTGGGGACGGGTCTGTCACTGTATAACACTGAGATACAGTACTGGTGGGGATAGGTCTGTCACTGTATAACACTGGGGTACAGTCCTGGTCTGGACGGGACTTTCACTGCATAACACTGGGGTACAGTACTGGTGGGGACGGGTCTGTCACTGTATAACACTGGGGTACAATCCTGGTGGGGACGGGTCTGTCACTGTATAACACTGGGATACAGTACTGGTGGGGATAGGTCTGTCACTGTATAACACTGGGGTACAGTCCTGGTCTGGACGGGACTTTCACTGCATAACACTGGGGTACAGTCCTGGTGGGGACGGGTCTTTCATTGTATAACACTGGGGTACAGTACTGGTGGGGACGGGTCTGTCTCTGTATAACACTGGGGTAGAGTACTGGTGGGAATGGGTCTGTCACTGTATACCACTGGGGTACAGTACTGGTGGGGACGGGTCTGTCATTGTATAACACTGGGATACAGCACTGGTGGGGACGTGTCTGTCACTGTCTAACACTGGGGTACAGTACTGGTGGGGACGGGTCTGTCCCTGTATAACACTGGGGTAGAGTACTGGTGGGGACGGGTCTGTCACTGTATAACACTGGGGTACAGTACTGGTGGGGACGGCTCTGTCGCTGTATAATACTGGGGTACAGTACTGGTGGGGACGGGTCTGTCACTGTATTACACTGGGGTACAGTACTGGTGGGGACGGGTCTGTCACTGTATAACACTGTGGTACAGTACTGGTGGGGATGGGTCTGTCACTGTATAACACTGGGGTACAGTACTGGTGGGGACGGGTCTGTCTCTGTATAACACTGGGGTACAGTACTGGTGGGGACGGGTCTGTCACTGTATAACACAGGGGTACAGTACTGGTGGGGACGGGTCTGTCAGTGTATAACACAGGGGTACAGTACTGGTGGGGACGGGTCTGTCACTGTATAACACTGGGGTACAGTACTGGTGGGGACGGGTCTGTCACTGTATAACACTGGGGTACAGTACTGATGGGGATGGGTCTGTCACTGTATAACACTGGGGTACAGTACTGGTGGGGATGGGTCTGTCACTGTATAACACTGGGATACAGTACTGGTGGGGACGGGTCTGTCACTGTAGAACACTGGGGTACAGTACTGGTGGGGACGGGTCTTTCACTGTATAACACTGGGATACAGTATTGGTGGGGACGGGTCTGTCACTGTATAACACTGGGATACAGTATTGGTGGGGACGGGTCTGTCAGTGTATAACTGTGGGGTACAGTAGTAGTAGGGACGGATCTGTCACTGTATAACACTGGGGTACAGTACAGATGGGGACGGGTCTGTCACTGTATAACACTGGGGTACAGTACTGGTGGGGATAGGTCTGTCACTGTATAACACTGGGGTACAGAACTGGTGGGGACGGGTCTGTCACTGTATAACACTGGGGTACAGTACTGGTGGGGACAGGTCTATCAGTGTGCACCACTGGGGTACAGTACTGGTGGGGACGGGTCTGTCAGTGTATAACTGTGGAGTACAGTACTGGTGGGGACGGATCTGTCACTGTATAACTATGGGGTACAGTACTGGTGGGGACGGGTCTGTCATTATAACACTGGGGTACAGTACAGATGGGGACGGGTCTGTCACTGTATGACACTGGGATACAGTACTGGTGGGGACGGGTCTGTCACTGTATAACACTGGGGTACAGTATTGGTGGGGACGGGTCTGTCACTGTATAACACTGGGGTACAGTACTGGTGGGGACAGGTCTGTCACTGTATAACACCGGGGTATAGAACTGGTGGGGACGGGTCTGTCACTGTATAACACTGGGGTACAGTACTGGTGGGGACGGGTCTGTCACTGTATAACACTGGGGTACAGTCCTGGTGGGGACGGGTCTGTCACTGTATAACACTGGGGTACAGTACGGGTGGGGACGGGTCTGTCACTGTATAACACTTGGGTACAGTTCTGGTGGGGATAGGTCAGTCTCTGTATAACACTGGGCTACAGTACAGGTGGGGACGGGCCTGTCACTGTATAACACTGGGCTACAGTTCTGGTGGGGATGGGTCTGTCACTGTATAACACTGGGGTACAGTACTGGTGGGGACGGGTCTGTCACTGTATAACACTGGGGTACAGTACAGGTGGGGACGGGTCTGTCACTGTATAACACTGGGCTACAGTACAGGTGGGGACGGGTCTGTCACTGTATAACACTGGGGTACACTACTGGTGGGGACGGGTCTGTCACTGTATAACACTGGGGTACAGTACTGGTGGGGACGGGTCTGTCACTGTATAACACTGGGGTACAGTCCTGGTGGGTACGGGTCTGTCACTGTATAAAACTGGGGTACAGTTCTGGTGGGGATGGGTCTGTCACTGTATAACACTGGGATACAGTACTGGTGGGGACGGGTCTGTCACTGTATAACACTGTGGTACAGTCCTGGTGGGGACGGGTCTGTCACTGTATAACACTGGGGTACAGTTCTGGTGGGGATGGATCTGTCACTGTATAACACTGGGATACAGTACTGGTGGGGACGGGTCTGTCACTGTATAACACTGGGGTACAGCACTGGTGGGGACGGGTCTGTCACTGTATAACACTGGGGTACAGTACTCGTCGGGACGGGACTTTCACTGCATAACACTGGGGTACAGTACTGTTGGGGACGGGTCTGTCGCTGTATCACACTGGGGTAGAGTACTGGTGGGGACGGGTCTGTCACTGTATAACACTGGGGTACAGTACTGGTGGGGACGGGTCCGTCACTGTATAACACTGGGGTACAGTACTGGTGGGGACAGGTCTATCACTGTGCACCACTGGGGTACAGTACTGGTGAGGACGGGTCTTTCACTGTATAACACTGGGGTACAGTACTGGTGGGGAGGGGTCTGTCACTGTATAACACTGGGGTACAGTACTGGTGGGGACGGGTCTGTCACTGTATAACACTGGGATACAGTATTGGTGGGGACGGGTCTGTCAGTGTATAACTGTGGGGTACAGTAGTGGTGGGGACGGATCTGTCACTGTATAACACTGGGGTACAGTACTGGTGGGGACAGGTCTATCAGTGTATAACACTGGGGTACAGGACTGGTGGGGACGGGTCTGTCACTGAAAAACACTGGGATACAGTACTGGTGGGGACGGGTCTGTCACTGTTTAACACTGTGGTACAGTACTGGTGGGGATGGGTCTGTCACTGTATATCACTGGGGTAAAGTACTGTTGGGGATTGGTCAGTCACTGTATAACACTGGGGTACAGTACTGGTGGGGACGGGTCTGTCACTGTATAACACTGGGGTACAGTACTGGTGGGGACGGGCCTGTCACTGTATAACACTGGGGTACAGTGCTGGTGGGGACGGGTCTGTCACTGTGCAACACTGGGGTACAGTACTGATAGGGTCGGGTCTGTCACTGTATAACACTGGGGTACAGTACTGGTGGGGAGGGATCTGTCACTGTATAACACTGGGATACAGTACTGGTGGGGACGGGTCTGTCACTGTATAACACTGGGGTACAGTACTGGTGGGGACGGGTCTGTCACTGTATAACACTGGGATACAGTACTGGTGGGGACGGGCCTGTCACTGTATAACACTGGGGTACAGTACTGGTGGGGACGGGTCTGTCACTGTATAACACTGGGATACAGTACTGGTGGGGACGGGTCTGTCACTGTATAACACTGGGGTACAGTACTGGTGGGGACGGGTCTGTCACTGTATAACACTGGGTACAGTACTGGTGGGGACGGGTCTGTCACTGTATAACACTGGGGTACAGTACTGGTGAGGACGGGTCTGTCACTGTATAACAAGGGGGGACAGTACTGGTGGGGACGGGTCTGTCACTGTATAACACTGGGGTACAGTACTGGTGGGGACGGGTCTGTCACTGTATAACACTGGGGTACTGTACTGGTGGGGACGGGTCTGTCACTGTATAACACTGGGGTACAGTATTGGTGGGGACGGGTCTGTCACTGTATAACACTGGGGTACAGTACTGGTGGGGACGGGTCTGTCACTGTATAACACTGGGGTACAGTACTGGTGGGGACGGGTCTGTCACTGTATAACACTGGGATACAGTACTGGTGGGGACGGGTCTGTCACTGTATAACACTGGGGTACAGTACTGGTGGGGATGGGTCTGTCACTGTATAACACTGGGGTACAGTACTGGTGGGGACGGGTCTGTCACTGTATAACACTGGGGTACAGTACTGGTGGGGACGGGTCTGTCACTGTATAACACTGGGGTACAGTACTGGTGGGAACGGGTCTGTCACTGTATAACTCTGGGGTACAGTACTGGTGGGGATGGGTCTGTCACTTCAATTGCTGTCCCCTGATTAGCCACTCTCCTGCCAACTGTCCCCAGTACCCAAGTCCTCACTGATTTTGCAAACCTCGATTAAATCTCCCGCTTCACCTTTGTGGTTGCTGGAGAAGAAAGGCCGATTGTCCAATCCCTCGCTCTGCCTCACAGAGTGGCATGCCTCAACCTTCTGCGAGCGCTGTGATCAAACCCCCCTCTCCATCGTGTCCGAGGGCCTTTGATGCTGTTCGGGTCAGCGTGACGCCCTAGCCCGTGGGGCCCGCTAGACACCGCGCAGAGCCAAGAGGAAGTCTTACCGTTGTTGGACTTGAGGTCGCGGTGAATGACGGGCACGATGGCGCCGTCGTGGAGGTACTGCATGCCCTTGCCAATCTGCACCGCCCAGTTGACCAGCACGTGCGGCGGGATCCGGCGGCCGGCCAGCGCCCGGTTGAGGGGTCCTCCGGAGGCGTACTCGATGATCAGGCAGAGGTTGGGCTCCTGTAGACACACCCCCAGCAGGGCGATGATGTTGGGGTGGCCCAGCATGGCGAAGAGGCGGGCCTCCTGCTTGACGTTCTGCGCCGTGGCGCTGATGTCCTCGTCGGGATCCTGTCGGGCCGCCTTCACCGCCACCAGCTGCCCCTTCCAGGTGCCCCGGTAGACCTTGCCGAAGCCCCCCACCCCGATCACCTCCTGGAGGGTGAGCTCCCGGAAGGGCACCTCGGCCGGGCTGGCCAGCTCCTCGGGCCCGACCTCCGGCAGCTTGGCGTAGCCCCCCGGCGGCTTGAGGGAGACATAGTTGGAGGGGAAGATGCCCACCTTGTTGTGGAGTTTCCCTGCCCACCAGCCCTCGTCGCCCGAGATGGCCGAGTCCCTGGACAGCACCTCCACCAGGTCCCCCTTGTGCAGGGTCAGCTCGTCCTTGCAGTGGGCTTCGTAGTCAAACAGGGCCGTCCAGACAGGGTTGGCGTAGGCGCTCCCGGCCCCGTGGGGGTGGCTCGAGCCCCAGGAGCTCAGGGAACCCCTGCTGAAGAGGTTTTTCCAATGCGGTTCCACCATGGCGCCCCCGGACAACGTGCCCCTTCCCGCTTCACCTGGGCAGCAACATCGCTGTCCAAATCCGGGGAACCAAACTGGTCCTGACCGAGAGTTATCGGGGTGGGCACAGTAACAAGTTTGACAACACCGGGCTTCGTTTCGAATCGCTAGCTTTCGGAGCGCAGCTCCTTCCTCGGGCAAGTGAAGAGGTGGGTTCCACAAACACAGCATATACGGACAAAGTCAATGATGCAAGATGATACCTTGAATGGGAGTCTTTGCAGGTAATTAAGTCTTTACAGGTCCAGACAGTCCGATTGAAGAGCGGGATAATCACAGGTTAAAGAGGTGTGAATTGCCCATTTCTGGGCAACACTGAAGAGGACTTTGGCGATCCGTAGAGCTCCCCCAATGGGCACCAAGTTACAATCCTGCCCGGGGTTGGGGGCGAGGAAGAGAAATTCTTTTTTCTTTTAAAAGTGTCTCTCTCCCTCTGCTCTAGTTCCCTGTTAAAAAAAAAATCCAGCCCAAACT